>NW_006271970.1:3981089-4048954 GCF_000225605.1 Cordyceps militaris CM01
GTCGCTTCCAGGCCGTTTGACGAAACAAGAGCGCCATGACGACCCTCAACAGAAACCCACATCAAGAGAAGACAAAACTATGTCGCTTCCAGGCCGTTTGACGAAACAAGAGCGCCATGACGACCCTCAAAAGAAGCTCAATTCAAGAGAAGACACTACGATGTCTCTTCCAGGCCGTTTGACGGAACAAGAGCGCTCTGCGTCACCAGTGCAGCGAACTGGTATGCAAACGAGGCGGACTCGAAGAACATGGCCAACTTGCGAGGAAACTCGCCGAGCTTCCGTACGCTGGTCCGAGGAGAATACTGGCTGGAAGCAAAATTGGGAACGAACGCTCGTGTACCCCGCCACCGGGCGCAACCGAGCATCAGTGGACAAGGAAGACATCCCTAGGCTTGATGAGGGCCAATTTCTCAACGACAACTTGATCAACTTTTACTTGCGATATCTCCAAACTGAAATGGAGCGGGACCGACCAGACCTCTTTGGCCGAATACACATCTTCAGCACCTTCTTCTTCGAGAAATTGACGTCATGTAAAGGGGGGATCAACTACGACGGCGTCAAGGGCTGGACTTCGAAACTGGATTTGTTCTCTTATGACTACATTCTTGTGCCGGTTAATGAGCATGCTCATTGGTACATTTCAATTTTGTACAACATTCCAAAATTGATAAAGCAAGGAAAGGACGACACATTGCCTATTAATACCTCGACAGACGTTGAGGGTCTACTGAAACCAGAGCTTCAAATCATGGCGACAGTAGAGCAAGAAATCTCTGACATATCACTGGAAGACAGTGCAACGCGACGCTCCCCCAGGCAGCTCTTGTCTGGTTCAGCATCGTCCCCCGCGAAGACAGTCCTAACAGCTACTTCTCCCACGACAGTTGCGCGGAGGCCCCGAGGATCCCAGCGTCAAGACAGCTCTCGGCCACGTATTGTTACACTGGACTCCATGGGCAATGCCCACTCTGCCACATGTAAGGTGCTTAAGGAGTATCTCCTCGCAGAAGCCAAAGACAAGAAGAATATTGATCTGGAGACCGTACCGGGTGGCATGAAAGCCCCCGGAGTCCCGATGCAAAATAACTATTGCGACTGCGGTGTCTTTGTTCTAGGCTACATGAAGGCGTTTCTCAAGGACCCGGACGAGCTGATGCACAAGATTTTGAGCGGCAAGGATATTGACTGGTCCATTGACCCGGCGTCCCTACGCAACACCGTGCGCGACCTTTTGTTCACGCTGCAAAAGGAGCAGGCCGAGCACATTGCGCAGCAGCGTAAGGCCAAGCGTGTCCCGCAGCAGCGTAAGGCCAATGCGACGCAAAAACTGGCTGTGGGCACGGCCTCTACAAGCGACGCGGCAGGCGCAGCCTCTCCCCGAGCCGGCGGCGTACACCAGTGCGATAAGCCTCGGCGGCACCCTACGCCGCAACTGGAGCCTGCTCCCTCGTCGCCCTTTACGCGCAGGAGGAGCGTAACGCCACCCATGGCGGCGATGCGCAGCCGGGGGGTTGCGCGGGAGGAGACGCTTGCTGACGACGGCGTTGTCGACATTGTCAGGATGCCGCCCGACGCATCACAGCCCGGTCCTTTTGCGCAGTAGCAAAAGAAGTAGCGCTCTCCGGGAGGCGCGCGAGCTCGCAACAAGGAACAACGCTGCGGCCCGACTTGCCGTCCTTTCGTAACCGCGACGGCGCGCCGGTAAGCGGCCCTAGGTTGATGTTATACTGCCATCGCAATGACGACGGCCCATGGTGCGCATGGTTGACGACGGCTTACATCAATATTCGTATTTATACCGTCTTTACACTCGAAACCCCTCTTTGTTTTATTATCATCCCGCGGAGGACCCAGGATAGCCCGACTATTCATTGTTTGACCAGGTTTGGGTGGGCACTGAGATTGGGTGTTTTGTATTGCGAAGCGTTGGAAGCTCATCAAGTTTCTTCATGTCCACTTTTCATGTCATTGACAGCCTGTTGTGCTTCCTCACGGTCTATTACTGTTTTATTCCTATGCTTATTTTGCATTCTAGTTGCTCTCCCTCCCACTGGCTCTCTCATAGCGACTGTTGGCGTCAATTCATATACAGTTCGTACCTAGACTCTGGCATAATCAATCTCTCGCATTAGCGATACAAGAAATGCATTTACTGCCGCATATACTCACAAGAGGTCGGACGTTGGCTAATTACATGCTATGAGGAGTCCTCGAAGAATAAGTCACGGCACCTCTAGATCAGTTGTGAGAAAGAAGAAGTTGTGTACCATATAATAACTACGCCTTGCCTTTTAGAATTGTTCCAAAAAATGTACATGAAGATGTTTTCCTCTTTGGTGCATTTATCCTGCCCCATGCTGCTGACGTTTTGCTTCCTTTTTTTCCTTTTCCTTCCACCGGCACTGTCTAGATCTTCTTGCGCCGGGCGGAGAAAAAGGACTCACTCCTGCTCACCCGGGTTGCTGTCCGCGTGTCCGTTGCGCGTCTCGCTGAGAATGACGCGCGGCACCTCAAAGACGACACCGCCGTTGCGCGCGCCCTTGTGCACCTTCCACCGGCCAAGGCGGTGCTCGCTGCTGACGGCCGCCACGACGCACAGCCCGTCGACGCCGCGGTCGCCTCGCTCAAACACGGCGAGGCCGTTGATGATGCCCTTGATGGGACGTTGCGGCTGCTGCTTGTACGCGGCATTGACGTCGTCCTCGGCGTTGCCACCCTCCTCTTCCCCCTCCTCCTCCGCTGCGTCTTGCCCGCCGCCGCCGAGCGAGCCCAGAAACTCGATCCGGCGCTTGTCCTCGGACAGCCGCCAGGCCTTGACGCGTCCGTCCCAGCTGCCGCTGAGGATGACGTCCGAGTACGGTATCGTGGCGAGCGCCGTGATCCAGCGGGGTGTGGGCGCGGGGATGGCGTCGGCGCTGGGCGTCGTCTCGGCCGAGGCGGCGTGCGGGTCGAGGGGCGGGTCGACGCCGTGCGCCAGCGGCTCGACGTGCACGGGCTTCTTCTTGGTGACGCTCCAGAGGGAGAGAGCGCCGTTGTCGCCGCCCGTGACGAAGAGCTCGTCGTCAATCATGGCGACGCGGTCCATGCTGCCCTCTGCCAGCAGCGAGCGCCGGTCCACGCCAGGAGGGGGCCGCGCCTTCTTGTCGACGGCGCCGCCCCGGAAGACGAGCTGCGTCTCCTCCATGACCTTCCAGAGGCGCGCGGTGCGGTCGCGCGCGCCGACGCTGATGCAGCGCTCCTGTGCCAGCGCGTCCACGTCGACGACCTCGTCCTGGTGGCCAAACAGCGTCTCCACATAGGCCATCTCGTCCAGGCTCCATACCTTGACCGTGCGGTCCTTGGAGCACGAGTAGAGCTGGTTCGTGCCCCGCCGGAACGCGAGGCCCGTGACGGCGTCGCGGTGGTGGGTGAGCACCTTGATCGGCTTGAGCGTGGCCGCCTCGTAGACAACCATCTTCTTGTCTTCGCCGCCGGTGACGACGTACTTGCCGTCGGGCGAGGCCGCGACGGCGAGGATCCGTCCCGTGTGTCTCTTGTAGTATTTTTTCCCCGGCCTTGGCTGTGTTGCCTCTGACCCACGACTCGAGCTCGAGCTTTCTTCGCGGCGGCGCGGCGGCCTTTTTGGATTTGCGCCGTGTCGTTTGTGGGTACTGGTCTTTGGGCAGGTCCTGCGTTCTCCATTTGTGCAAGTACATGTCTTTGGTAGCCGTGTAGACGTACGGGGCACATGCGGCGACGGACGTGACGGCGTGAGTGTTGGTTCGGAAAAATGTTTGCGACGACTTCCGGAGGACCAGCTCCGCGGCCAATTGGCGGTATACCTTTCCCTTGGTCTCTGCAATATCCTCCTGTAGTCGTTCCGCAATCATGTCGCGATCAATGTCGGCAGCGTCAAAGCCAGCTTCGTCTACATGCTGCTTGACATTTTGCAGGTAGCGCTCCGCCAGCCGCAGTCTTCGTTCGGCGGCGGTTTCTTCCTCGCTTCCTTCCGATTCGCTGCCATCCACATCTTCTTGCGCGTCGGACAGGCGTCCAGAGTCGTCATCGTCGTCGTCCGAGTCGCTGCCAGAGATTGACTCGTCCCGCGCGGGTCGCTTCTTTGGTGTGCTGGCTGTCTTGCTGCCACCGCCTTTGCCGTTGCTCTTTTGCGCCGTAATTCTCTTTTTGGGCGTATCCGAGGACACATTGCGTTTGCGCTTCTTTTGGGCGCCGGGCACTGTGAAAAAAGACGACATGGTCGCTGCTATTTCTTTGGGGAAAAGGAGCAGCTCTTGTTGTCCAATGTTCTTCAGTGGTAGCAACTTTTCTGCCGCTTCACTAGAAAAAAAAAAAGTCGGCCAGACACACTTGCGGCTACCAAAAATGGACAGGGACCCCACCCACGTCTAGTCCAGCTTGATCGGGCCGGGTTATAGTGGTTCCGGCTCTTTTCCAGCGGGTGTGCGCTTTTGGCGTTGACCAACACCACTAGTTAACTTGGTACGAGCGCTGGTGATTGACGCGCATAGCTACAGCAGCCTAGTCGATGTGGGTAGCTTCAGTTTAGCCCAGACAGCAACAGGCAGCATCAAGCACCCCAACTCAAGCTCGCCCTTTCAGCTCCCATCGCCACAACACAAACACACGCAACAGTCAACATGTAAGAATGAATCCTCGTGCACGCTGACGACGAGCATCGCCGCTGACTCGAATCCATCAGGGAGGTTCTACTTGGCATTACCGGCAAGGACTTCACCCTCATCGCGGCGTCCAAGGCCGCCATGAGGGGGGCTACGATTCTCAAGGCATCCGACGATAAAACAAGAGAGCTGAACAAGAACACTCTGCTTGCCTTTTCCGGCGAAGCTGGTGATACAGGTGAGCTAGCTACCCGCATCGCCCTCGAGCCGGCGCATATCATGAGGATGCATCGGCGCCCGCGGAGGCTTGGTGGCACGCTGACATGGCCTAATCTAATCTTTCCTTTTTTCTTTTCGCAGTGCAATTTGCCGAATATATCCAGCGCAACGCACAGCTCTACTCGATGCGCAACGAGACCGATCTATCGCCCTCGGGCCTGGCACATTTCGTGCGCGGCGAGCTCGCGTCCAGCCTGCGATCGCGCAAGCCGTACAACGTCAACCTCCTCATGGGCGGCGTCGATCCCATCACCGGCAAGCCCTCTCTCTACTGGATGGACTACCTCGCCGCAATGGCCGAGGTTCCGTACGCCGCGCATGGCTACGCACAGTAAGTGTCTGCCCCTCTCGCTGCCCCCGCCGGACTGGCATCTGGGATGCAGGCAAGCAGCCTCGCGGCTACCACTGCTGCCCCGCCCGACAACCCCTTCAAAAGGTGACTTGGCTGACGATGATGCACTTACAGGTACTACTGCCTCTCGATCCTCGACAAGCACCACCATCCTGATATCACTCTCGGTCAGGGCATCAAGCTGCTGACGCTGTGCACCGACGAGCTCAAACGACGATTACCGATCGACTTCAAGGGCATGATTGTCAAGGCTGTCAAGGCGGATGGGATCATAGATATACAGTTTGACGACGACAAGGTGGTCAAGTGCGCGTAAGTGACTGGAGCGGAAGCTGGGGTCAAGGCACAAGAGGGTCTGTACAACCATAACCAGGTAGAGCTGTAAAAATCAAAGAGACAACAACTCCACGCCGGCCCGTGTCCCCCATCACCTTCTCGTACAATGGCGGCCCAGCCGAGGGCTGGATTCCGCCTAGCCAAGATGGAACCAGAGCCTCTGCGTGGGTGGGTAATGTGACAGCCAACATTGCAGAGTCCGCCAACTCTAGTAAGGACACTATTCGGGGGGTTGCAGGCGGTGGATATTGATACTGAGGAAAAGAATAAAATGCTACGAAATGGTGAGACTTGGATGATGAATTTGGCAACTTTTATTTGTTTTCTACCCACGATACAATGCGGCGATGAAAGAGGGAGGGATGACAAGATGAGAGAGACGGCAACGTGGTACGGCATCGATAACCATAATTGCAGAGTAAAAGAAAACAATATACAGAGAGAAAGGAGAAGAAGGAGGGGGCAAAAAGAAAACACAGAAGGAATAGTATTTGGACAATGTCTTTTGCCTTGACCTAATAAGAAGAAACCAAACAACTTGCAGAAGAAACTGAATCAAAAATATGAATCAAGTCCACGCAAGACCAAGATACACCGTTAACGCACCCTTTCGCTATGCATCCATCCAGGAACAATGTTGTCGTTCTTACTGCCATCCCCCCTTGTTGTTGTGGCAGTGCTCAAACACACACACACACACACACACACACACACACACACACACACGTACATACATGATACACACCTTGGTCCCTCGCTCTTTTTCAGCAACAGGCCGAATTTCGACCCAACAAAAAAGAAGGGTTCGGTCCAGTCCAAAGTCCAAGCCCAATGCATATGTGTTGCCCCGTGTTGGGAAGAAGAAGAAAACCGACCAGAATCCATCCTCATCCCCCTTCTCCTTTTCTGTACAAAACAAAATCGAGGCAAGGAGATCCCCCTTTCTTCTTTTTCTTTCCTAGCAAAAACGCAAAGAAACCAAAGTCCGTAGATTCTCCTTTCCAGACTTGATCAACCCAGAATAGCCGTGGTATAGTCACTTTTGTCTTCCAAGCCCTCTCGCAAATTAAAAATAAGAAACGCACAAATGTTGAACCACATCCCACCTGAAATAGTGTCCGACACTCCATCCGAGACCTCCCAGAATAAAAAGAGTTAAATAACAGTAAATCCGATACACACCTGACCGCTTTCCCTCAAATCGAGAAGCAAAGTCCGCGAGGTAAATTTTGTAACCAACGCCAAAGTTCTATAATGTCCATCAATTCAAAAGTGGCATAACACGTGAATCAAATGTACAAAAGTGTATGCCACTCTGTTCTTGTGCAATTCAACACGGTCACCGCACCAGTCATCGTTGAAAAGTTGTCCATCATCACTAGGCTCCGTGGTTCAATATTGGCGTCATTGTTCTCAAGCGGGCGACTTATTGGGAGGGGCGGCACCGCCGTTCTGACGACCATCAGCTCCACTGACGGAGAGGCCGCCAATGCCGCTGGAGAGAAATGCGAATGGATCGTTCTCGTTGGCAACAGGGCCACTGTTGTAGAAGTTGTTGTGGGCAGGACCGGCACCGGAAGCGGGACCGTTTGTGGCAGACTGGAAAGCTGCCTCAGCGGCGCGGCTGTCAAAAGGGCCAGCTCCGTGCGAGCCTGGAGCAGGGCCAAAGGCCTGGTTATTCATGGAGCCAGGGTAGCCGCCAGCACCGCCAGCCAGGCCAGAGGGAAGGAAATGGCTGGGAGGGCCGGCAAAATGCTGGTTGTATGCCGCCCCAGCGTTGAAGGCGTTGCCTGAGTTAAAAGGACCAGGGCCGGGCGTGCCTCCCATGGAGCCTTGTCCCATATTATACTGAGATGAGTTGTCCATGGGGGATGGGTATCCTGAATCGGCCACGACGGCAGCGCTGGCACGGCTAGCTCCACAGCGAAGGCAGCACACATTCTTGGCAAAGTTGTGGTAACCGCATACTTCATTGCCGCACTTCCAATCACCGGCACGGAAAGGAACGACTCCACCACCGCCGCCACCCATGCGTCCGCCGTGGCCCATGTGGCCGTGGCCGTGGCCGTGGCTGTGACCGTGACCGCCATGATGCGGAGGCGGCATCATTTGAGGGGGGCCGTAGCCGCCGCCGCCGCCGCCACTGCCGCTGCCACCGGCATAGCTAAAGTTGTCGCCACCTGGACCAGAACCGGCAGCAGGGAACGAACACCGGAAGCAGGCCGTTCGGCGCTGGAAGTTGGAGAAACCGCACGAGGGGCATGTCCAGTCTCCAGGGCGAGGACGGTTCTTGCTAGGGGGGAAGGGCGTTAGGATATCTTGAGCACGGTCGAGGACTCTACTAGAAGACGGGGAGACCTCGATCGCCTTTTCATTGAGAGCTCTGCCATTCATGCATAGACTTTCCGCAGCCTTGAAAATGGTTAGCAGCTGAGCACAGTAGAGTGGGTGGTCGCAATAGCAGGGGGGCAACATACCTCCTCGTGCGACGAAAAGACAGCAAAGCCGGTGCCTGTGGGCTTGTGCTGCTCAGGGGTTCGGAGTGTCCAGAATGCAATGGGACGCCCGCCAAACTGGGTGAACCAGCTCTCGAGCTCAGATTGGGTGGTATCATGAGGAAGGCCAGACATGTGAAGAACTTTGCTTCTTTCGGAAAGAAAAGCACGAACATCAGCCCTGGCATCCATTGGGCGGGTCAGGACATCGGGGTGCTCCTGAGGGGGCTGAGACTTGCGAATGAGGCCTCGGAGGACTCGAGCAAGGGTAATAGCTTCCTCCATGGCACGGCGAGGCGAAGCAGGGGCCAATGCCTGCAGGTGGAAGGGAAGGTTGTGCTTGATCGGCGCGCTGGACTGGACGGGCTCGACCTCGAGAGCGGCACAGATGTTGGAGAGCATCGAGGGGCCGAAGGGTAGAGACTCGGGGTGGTGCTGCTGCCAGCGCTGGTATTCAGTGCGGAGGTCGAAGGTTCGCGAGTGCTGCAGGTAGGGGGGAAGGACAACGGCCTTGTCACGAGCTTCACGTGGAAGCTGAACTCGGAGATCCCAAGCATCTAGGGTGACGAATGCAAAGTCAATATTCTTGGAGGTCAAGTACTCGGTAGCAAAAGTATCGAATCGAGAGATGGCGTCTCTAAAGGTTCCCGCGTTTCGGACGTGCTCCCAAGTGAGGGTAGTCAGGCTCGCTGGTAAGGGACAATGTTAGCCAGGCTATCAAGTGGTGAGGATCCGAGGTGACCGAGTCGAGGGACGGGGTAAAAGCGTTGGAGCTCGGGGACAGGGGTTTGAGATAAATAGATACGTACTGCACAGCGGCGTGATGGGAGTGTTGACAGGCTTGACGAGTACACTTTCGTGCGTGATCTAATATTGAAGAGGGATTAGGATCGAATCAAATGTAGAGGGCGATGAGCGGTTGGTTGGGACATGCCTCCTCGAGAGTGTTGGCATCGAGCAGGATCCAGCCAAGCTCAATGACCTCGGCAGAATCCTTTGTGACATAGACACCGTGCTCATCGCAAGTGGTAGCAACGTGGATGACGACGTAGCGGTCCACGCTGAACTGAGAGCTCTGCTGGGAAGACATTTTTTCTAATGTCTCTGGTGAGCCAAAGGTGGAGATTGGGCGAGGCAAGAGAGCGAGGCCGTCGCGGCGAAGAGAATCAGGCGCAGGCAGTCCGGGGGCAAAAAAGGGTCAATGTCGGTCGATGGTTCAAGTTGAGATGGAAGAACTGGCACGGAGGAGAGGGCGGCACGCGGAAGCAGGCGAAGAGGCGGTTGAGGTCGCAACCGTGGGTCGGAAAGGAGGCGTTGTTGAAGGATGCAGGTTCGAAAAGCAGGCGGGAAGAGAGCTTTCTTCAGACGACGCAAAGCCAGACAGTGGGGGCAACGAGTATAACCAGGGGAGCAGACAAGACAAGAAAAAAAAAAGTGAGCACAGGATGAGAGAGGGGAAGGGGACCAGATGACAGCCAGGTACGGATGAAGTGTGCAGACGACAAACCCGCACTGCCGAAATGGACAATGAGACGGAGAGTGACAAGAGGCTCTGAAAAGAGAGGATGGGGATGCAGGAGAAGATAGGAGTCTGCAAGGCAGCGAAAAGGCTGGTGTTGGAAAAAGACGGCCGGCTCTGAAATTTTGGAGGCCGAAAAAGGTCCCCAAACCGATTACCTGCTATTAGGAGGATTAGGAGGTACCTCTAATAAGGTACCGGTTAGAGGTAGGTTAGAGGTACCTTAGTACCTGTAGTAGGTACCTCCAGGGGCCGGACAGGCGGTGCCTGGGGCGGTTTTGGTCAGGCACAGTGGTCGAGTTCCCTTGCTGGCGACTAACTAGCGCAACCGTACCTCGACTTGGCTGGCATGGAGCAAGAAGGTGCTGGACAGCGTACCAGATTGCCAGGGTACATGGTTCTTTTTTTATATTGATCTTGATCTTGATCTTGATCTTCTTCTACCATGGTGCGAATTTGGTACTTACTTTCTACTTCAATATCTACAAAATCAGCTACGGTGTGCTACCCGCAGCTGTCCTACAGAGGTCATGTTGATCATGTTGAAAAACTAGGTACGCTGTCAACGGCAACTGCCTCCAAGCCCATTACAATGGGGCCACGATTTCAAAGAGGTACATGCGCACTCTGCCATCACCTCGTACGATGATAAGTGAGGACAAGACGAGCCTACCTAGGTAGGTAGGTACCTACCTAGGTAGTCAGCGGGCATAGCAACAGCAACAGCAACAGCAACAGCAACTTCGGTTTAACAGGCATTGATTCATAAACACTGCGCCGCACTGTGCCCACGTCCCCCACGCCACGGCCTCCTATGAATTGCAGACGACAGCTCACCAAGTCAGTCCATCATCCTGCCGCCCACAGCCCACACACGTACCAGTCATTATTAGGTAGCTCGCAGTTGCCTGTTGCCTACCTGCTAGGAACACTCCCCACCCCGTAGCAAAGTACTATCTGTTCTCTATCTGTTCTCTATCATATACTATAATATAACCTTTCCGGGTGACTGAACGTGTCAGCCACTCCATGTATGGACTTCGAGTTCCAGACTTATAATGTGCGTGTTCACGACGTGGTCTCAAGTTTGAAGTCCATCGAAGGTCACGAGCCACACAGGCACAGCCAAAGACTGTCAGATCGTACATTTCTAATGGAGAAGCCAGACCGTGGAAACATTGACGAGTACCTTGGGGAGTCCCGAGAGGTTGATCCTTGTTTGTGACTTTATGCTCCAGCAGAGGGCATTGATATGATATGGCTTCTATTACTGGTTCTGCTGAGGATGATATGGCTTCTATTACTGCTTCTGCTGAGGCAGGCACTAATTACGTGGAGCGTACACCAGCCACCAATTGGAGACCAGCTACGTACAGTGAGTGGGTGTACAGCAAGTGGCGCTGATGACGTTCTTTCGATCTTGCAAACGCCGTTACTTCACCGTTTTACGCCTTCCACCATCGCGCAACTTCACACACTTTGCACACTCTCTCACGATCTTGTCAAGTACGCCCACCATTCCGCGCATAACTCACTCGTGCCATCTTGGACCTCTAGTAACACGCGCTCGCAACCAGTCGCTCGGAAACTCCCTCAGTGTTTCAGAAATCGCTACCGCCCATCATGGCCGTCGCCTCGGCGCTCCTCATCGTCGTGATTACGATTCTATGTGAGCCCTGACGCTGTCACCGAGCTATATGCTTTTTTTTTCTGGACGAAAAAAAGCAGGGCAAGCTGATGCTAACCTTATTAACCTCAATGTCAGTCCCTCCTGCGGGAGTCTGGGCTGTTGCAGGATGCGGCATGGGTAAGTAGAAGCAGGCGGCTGTCTTTTCTCGAGGCGGCCGCGGCGCAATGCCACGCCAACCCCCATTTTCTGTTGCTGGGTTGCTAACATGGCGGTTGCCTTGTGGGACACAGACTTGTTTATCAACATTTGCCTGACCCTCCTCGGATACATCCCGGGTCACCTACACGCCTTTTATCTCGAGTACATTTACTTTGACCGCCGGGAGCAGGCGCACGAGGGCCGCTACCCCTCCAGGCCGGCCCCGGGCGTGTACTCGGACAATGTGCAGAGCGGTGGCCAGGGCTACGGCACCATTGTGCACCAGACATGAGGAGAAGGAGCGTGGAGGGAGTGTGGGTTGTTCTTTTTGCGTCGGGCGACGCAAGGGGGTGGTACATGGATCTGGAATGCTGTTTTGAAGGACCTGGGAGGTGTTGGGAAACCGGCGATTTGGACACTGTGATGCTGTGCCATGACTTGGTTGCTGTTGCGTCTGTTGAGACTCGTAGTACCTAGGTCATAGGTAACTACGAGAATGCACTTAATTTGTCGTCTTTGAAGAGCAGCCCGATTTGGTCACTGAGTGTAGTCAGTATCCCGAGATGTGCGGCAGGCTGATGACGTGGGCTCGAGGCTGGCACACCTTTTGAGAGCGAAGAGTGTTGGATAAATTGCTTTGAAATGCAGATTTGGGGGTAACTAGTGGGCGAAAGTAATTTGCATCATGGGCAGCATCGCATCTGCGACGCTACCCGTGACATGGTAGATACGGTAGGTGATACATTTCGTCTCGCTTGTCGCACCACATTTTAAGTAACAGCGCATCGACATGATATGGAGTAGCTCGGGTTTGCCTTGATATTTTCTAACGTCTCGTTCGAGTATCGCCGTTGCACTTGTGCTGGCCCTAGTTGCCTCGTCCCCGCCATTTCCCTACCTGCCACCTGCCTACCAACCTAGGTACCTATGTCGAGGAGGTAGTTAGTTACTCCGCTCCCCAAGCCTTACCTACACTACTTTCAACAACCTCTTCATCCCAATTTTCCCCAACCCCATCATCGCTTGCTTCCTACCTCCTACCTCCTACAGGTACGATTATATCAATTCTAGTGCCACTTGCGCCGTTTCGCTTCACCCCGCCAGAGCGACTCGTCTCACTAAATTGTCCTCACCGGCCAAGTGCGACGCTTTCGCCCACAACGCAATATCGCCTTTCAAACAAGCAAGGTCTCCATGTAGACTTCAACTTCCGCCCACCCGGTCTCCAACCACAATAACGGTTGCCTCTTTTTGAACCTCCCGTTAGAAAAACTCTCGCCAACCCCTCCTCCTCATGTCATCGCCCACGTTGAAACCGGCGGCGCAACCCGCCCCTCGCCGTCAGGATCAACCGCCATGTTCACCCAAGTATCCGCGACATGGCGCTTCCTCCACCCCGGATGCAAGTGCGCAGCAGACAAATCACAGCCACACCCACGGCGCCCTGCCACTCTCCTTCCGACTCCCATTTCAGACCAAGTCGACTTCGGCCAGCCTTGTGCCCTCCGTCGCCGAGGGTCGCCCCATCCAGGTCGACGACAGCACCGCCGAGCATCGCACCGAAGCCTTGCGTGAACTCAACAGCCACTACCCGAGCCGCCATCGATATGCCAAATCCACTGGCGCTGAGAATACCACCTACTCGGAACCCGTCATTGTTCGCAGCTACTACCGACCTCCACCCAACAGAGTGAAGCGCTTGCCCCACGGAACTGGCGGCGGCGGCAGCAGCAGCAGCAGTGCTGGCATCATAGTTGTTTGCAATGGCCACAGCACCGCCGCCTCGGTCAACGGGTCCGTGGCTTCGCGAACCAGGACATCCCCTCTGGCTGGCAAGGTCGCTTCGGCCAGCAGCGGCATGCTCAGCATCATGGCTCGCGCGCGCGGCCTCCACCCACAATTCGGCCATCGCCCGCCTCCAGAGGACGCCAAGTTGCCACCGATTGAAGCTTTCTCATTCAAAAGCTTCCTCGAAAGCATGAACGAGCAGGACAACACCGCCACCGGCAGTGATATCAATGCAGACCTAGATAGGATAGCCGAGATATGCGCCCGGTCACGATACTCGCTAAGCAACCAGTACGAAGTGCACTACGGACCGCACGGCTCCAGTCACGCATTCATGGCAGGGGGACGTTCTGGACCAGAAAGCCAGGGGCCGACGCTGCAAGCCGTCACCTCCGACGATGAGACCAGCACAACAACAGAGCGACAACGGCGACTGGGCGGCCGCAGAAATAGTCGCGCGATGGGCACTCTTGAGACCATCATGTCTTCCAGTCGCTCGTCCGACGATGATCACTCCAAGAAGAAGTCGGCAGCCGAGCTCGCCGATGACGTGCGCGGGCGGGCATCGACCAAGACGTCTCACCACACCTCGCCCGCTGGCTCGACAGCCAGCGTGCGACAAGCACGCACGCCCCAAGACCCTTCCCAGCAACGACCTACCGTCCGGCGCACGCCTTCCTCGTCGCTTGCGCTCATTGACACCGCCAGCAAGACGACAGCGGCCGCTCCATCCGTGCCCACCACCGCTTACGCAGCAGCCTCCCACCTAGCGTCTATTGTCTCTCTGGCTGGCGATCCCGCGCTGCCGCAGTCCTGCACCAGCAACCTTCAAGTCTACACCGCCAGCTCCTCTGCCGCTGACGCAATCTCGGCAGCAAATATGGTCTCGGGCGGCGGCCCGCACCCCACCCCGACGGACCGGGGCGTCAAACCACTGCTGTCCCGCCCCGCCGCCAACGGCGTCGCCGTCTCCTCGGTCGATGGTGCCACCGCGACGGGCCTGCTCTCCGCGCTCGCGGGATGGATTCCGTGGAGTAGCAACAGCAGCAGCGGCGCCGCCCCGCCTCCGCCGCGACAGGATCGCGCTACTGGCAGCCTGCGCAGCCTCCTGAACATGGCAGATGACGGTCCACATCACGAGGAGCAGTGAAGAGAGTCGTTTAGCCCCGGCGAGGCACCCCCCTGATGATTTCTACGAGAAAAAAGGTGCAGCACAAAAAAGAAGAGAAAAAAGCTGCTCTTTACAATGAGACATGACGAAATGACAATAATCACATGTAGTAACAAGGTCGTGTCGGTGTACTGTCACTGGTTCATTGCATGTACCCCTTTGATAATACCGGCCGGATAGACCATGTATCTGATGCTATATTCACATATATAATATACCCATTCTGTGCCCCCCCCTTTTCCATTTCATAGCCTTTTTCGAAATGCGACATTGCCCAGACGTAAACATACACGCGCCGCCATTGTTTTCCATATGCCGGCGCCGCATTTCCCTCAACCTTGGTCAATATTCTTGACCGACCACAAAACGCGCGCGCCCACAACCACTCGTAGGAAGAACAACAGCTGAGGGGGTAGTGGGCAGGAGCCAGAAACAAAAAAAAACATGAGCTTGGGACGCAACCCCCCCCCCCCCTGGACAAGGCTGCCGGGTGGACAGCTCGACAAGAAAAGTGTGTTGATAATGATGTACTTTTGGATATGCCCTTGTCAAGCTGTTTGCTCTCTAGGAATAAAGAAAGAGGGAGGGAGCTAAAGATATTGCGAAGAGCGAGATCCAGAGAGCCAAAAGATATTGAATGCTTTCCCATGTCGAGAACCATCAGAGTTAAATACTTAAAAGAACACAAAAAACTTTCGCTGACTAGCATACGAATATGTATAGAAGAAGAACGAGGAAATACATGCCCCAGAACACCGATCCCATTACAAAAAAGGACAACACTCTCATGCCTCCATCCACCTTTCCCTCTTCTAGTTCAAGAGACACACCACTGATGAAGCTCTGCCTTACCCCCCTAGATTCTCAGGCGGCAGGCGTCGGCCGCTCGACGTGAGCACGCTTAGCATCTCGAGCGTCGTCGTCGACGTATGTGCCGCGCTTTTTCTCCTGGTTGTGGCCAGTGTGGTGGCTCCGATCAATGGCAGCGGGCGTGGGGTTCTTGGCCGCTCGTCGGGCATCACGCTCACGTCGCTCATTTTCCTTACGTAGAGCCTTGGACTCAAACTCGTGCCAGTCACCACCAATGTTGGCAAGTCTGCAAAAGCCGGGTTAGTATTGCATGCCGAGGGGCAAGACGGGGGCGTGGACGGAAACTCACTCTGTGGCCTGCTGAGGAAGTGGCTCTTCAGCGGTAAAGTACGCGTGGCCCAAAATTTCCTCTGCTGTTGGTCGCTTTGCTGGATCATACAAGAACATAGACTGCACGAGGTCGTATGCCGCTGGCGTGAGCTCCGTGCTGAAAAGCTCCGCAAACATGTTTTTCCGTTTCGCCGTCGGTCTCAGCAGCTCAAACCAGGCCATGTCCACGAGACCGGGCCAGTCATGTCGGTTCGGAGTGCCTAGCACATTGTAAATCTTGTCTAGCTGGCTCAGTTCTGTCCCGTCGCCGGCAAATATGGGCTTTTGCACGAAAATTTCCATCATGACGCAGGCAGCGCTCCAGATATCAACGGCAGCAGTGTACTGTGTCTCGCCGAGTAACAGTTCAGGGGATCGGTACCAAATTGTAATGACGCGGTTTGTGTAGTCGAGCTGGTGCCGTTTGGCATAGAACCGGGCGAGACCAAAGTCGGCAATTTTGAGGATACCATCGCTGCTGACGAGAATATTGGCCGCCTTGATGTCTCTGTGTAGCACACCACGTACATGGAGATAGTCAAGCCCTTCAAATAGTTGCTTGGCCAGGTGCTTTTTCTGAGGTGGCTCCAGCTTGAAGTGAGGATGGTTGAGCAATCCTGTCAAATCATGAGACAGGTACTCAAAGACCATGAAACAGTCATTCTTCTCAACCATAACTTCCTGAAGATTGACAATGTTTTGATGCCGCAGTGACTGAAGCAGTTTGATTTCTCGGACAGCAGTCACAGGGAAGCCATCCCGCTCTCCTTCCATTCGAATGCGTTTCAAGGCTACCTGCCCTTTCGTGTACACGTTCAGGCCCTTGAAAACCTTGCCATACGTGCCAGAGCCAACGACCGACTCATTCCCGGGTTTGCGGAAGAAGACAGACTCTGATGCGACTAAGTTTGGTGGTAGTGTAGGCCGCGGCTTGGGTCGTTGCATCTTCTTCATAACTTTGCGCATCCGTGGTGCCATTTTTGGGCCGTCCGGAGGCTTCCGATCGAAAAGGGCAGCGGGCTGTGTGGGTGCACCTGGCGGGGGTTCATTCTTGCCATCCTTTTCCTGAATTTCTCGTTTCTGAGCTGGGGCGTTGAACTTTTGAGAAATTTCGGGCTTGGGACCGGCGGGAGCGGCCTTAGAAGATGGCTTGAAAGCAAAGCTAAACTTTGAGGGGGAGTTTGTTTGTGCTGATGGTGCTTTGTGGGCATCTTGTCGAGGGCGCTCACTTCTGTCGTGCCCTCGGTCGTCCCGTGACCTGTCGAATGCTTTGTCGTCGGCGCCCTTGTCGTCAATATCCATGGCACTCATTTCATCATTCTCGCCATTGCTACCATGCCGCTGCTCACCATCGCGAGAACTATTAGGATTCCACTGGCTGCCCCATGATGACGCGTTCCGATGAGCTGCACGACCGGCAAAAGAGGCACCACGAAAACCGGCGCGTGGCCCTCGATTACTGGGCCCTGAAGGAGGGTCGAATGGTGGTGATTTTGAAGAAGAGTGGGTCGCGAGTGGTGTGTGGCGACCATCCTGTCCACTGTGGCCGTGCGACGTTGGCTCGTCTCGGTTGTTGTGACGCGTTGGAGAAGGTGAATGTCGATGCTGTGGGGAATTTGCAGGGTCATTCTGGTCTCTGTAGCGAGAATTGGAGCCGCGGCGGCCACGTCGTGGGTTCATTGCGTCGTCTTGATTCGATTTCAAAGAAAAGTCCTTATTCCTAGACTCCGATCCCTTTGGCTGTCTCGACGAATGGCGTTCTCTTTCACTCAATGTAACCCCCCCCTTCAGAAAACCTGTGCCGACAGTATCGCTTGGTATCGAGCTTTGTCTGTGTGGGTGATGAGCGTGAGAGGTTGGGGATCGGCTCCTTGATCGATGACGATCACTATGATGTGGCTGTCTAGAATCCCCTGACTCGCGACGAGACTCTCGCGTAGAATATGTAGGCGACCTGGTCAATGAATCACGCCTTGATCTCCTGCTGCTACCTTCAGGTAACTCTGAAGAAAGGTGAGTATCGTCGTGCCTGCGTGAAGACCCCGATTTCCTGCCGTCTGAGGAGCGGTGTTTTGATTTAGAATGGGAGCCTTCCTCACGGCCCCCTCTTGATGGGGTGTGGTCTCGTCGCGGCCGTTTTCGGCGAGGGCTCTTGCTGCGGGTTCGACGGCGCTTGGTCGATGATGGCGAACGGCTGCGTCGTCTGTGACCTCGACTTCGACTGCGACTGCGGGCGCGGCGGTGATGAGTTCTGCTTTCTTGCCCCTCGGCACGAGAATGCTTCTCACGGAAGCGGGGTATCAAGTCGTCTGAGGGAGCTGATGGGTGGGATTTTTCGGCAGAATGGGCTTTATTCCGGTCTCTACTGCGATCGCGGGGGCCTTGGTGTTGGTGATTTGAATCTGGCCTTGTCTCGTTGGCGCGAGAATGGGACGTGCTGCTCGGGCTGTGGCGAGAGCGACGGGGAGATCTCGAGCGGCCCAGATCTCCTAAGCGTCGGCTCGATCCAGGCCACTCTCGATGGTCACGGCGTTGACCGACTTCTTCCATGGCTGCATCTCGGGGGCGTCGCGATGCGATGCTATGGTGGTGGAGTAGCGCCTTGGGTGGTGCACACCAGACTGAGTTTTTAGTTAGTGCAGTTGCTCCCAGCAATAAATCGCCGCGTCTTAGCCGGACCAAGACACTCCACTCAATCAGCCACGGAAGCGCACGACCGCGGCTTTGAATTCGTTGTGCTTGACCAAATATCCATTTGGCAGTTTTGGCATGTCTTTGTCCATTTCCCTTTCAAGCAAGAACGTGCTTTCCGTGTAGCCGCTCATGAGTGCGTATGGCGTTGGCGTATTGTTTGCGGCGGCTGCAGCGTCACTCCTAAGCGCACCATCCGTCTTTTGCTCATCCAATTGAGCCTGGGTCAAGGCAATTGGCTACATGCCATCCCTGAGTCTATCCCCAGTCCAGAATATAATCGAACGTGCCGAATGTCGGTGTTATCCGACCCAACTCCATCCACCGAGCCCCGCATCGTCCGCGGGTTGACGAGCTGACAGTTTTCAGATGGCACAATTTGTCGCGCAGACATCCTCAACAGCAGCAATGAAATCATAGAGCACTACAGAATGACCCTGGTAGATCAAATTTACGAGTCCAATCCGAGATCCCCTCTGTCCACGGAGCGTCGCGGCAGTTAGTGACAGCTCTTCCGTAACATTCCCCCCTTCGGCACTGGCTGGTGAGATTTCGTTGCCGTGCGAAATGTATGCCAGGGCTCAAATGGCCAAGCCTTCGTAACCTCAAAGAATCACCTGGTGCTGTCTGTCAAGAGGCACAAACACGATATCCGTTGGCCGGAAAATAGCTCGCGTCATGGCGCAGCAGAGAACCTGCGAGCAGTGACGGCCATGTAAGACATGAGAAGCCAGAGTTCCAAAAATAATAGGTTGCATTTCTGAGCCTCTCGAGAGTTGCCGTGCCGATGCTCGTGTACAGGGTTGTCGCTGATTTACCACGCAGTGGCAGGCGCAGCTGATTTAGGCGGCGACATGTAGTTCTCATAGCCGTCGATGCTATGGATGGCAACATAGCCCTTCGTTGTCGTGAAATATCTCTCTTTGCTCAAAGCGTCACCCTGATGGCGGGTTCATTCTATGCAGGTATCGTCGCAGCGCTGCCAGCAGCACAGCATTCATCTTTGCACTGCAGATTGGTTTGGCGGAAGGTTGCGTGTCAGGTTGAGAAAATCCCTTATGGTCCTCCACTTATTCGTTCCATCCGCTAAGCACGGCTCAACTTGTCGTTCCCCCAGGGAGGTGGGTTGGGATGCGATGGGCTATGGCACGCTGAGAGGAGAATGCTGATGCTTTTGTGCGATGATTACCGCAAGAGGCTGGCCAGAGAGTGGGTTGCAAAAGTCACGTGACACAGAAGCCACCTTGGTGGAACTTATCAGAGCTCACAAATACCATGACTAATCACTGTATCTACAGCAGGTATCATAAATGTCGGCAACGGCGTTTGCTTAATCTCCGTGCCGCGGTTCAGATTCAGGCCATGACAATTTTCTGTAACGCTATGAGCATGGTCTGCGCCAAGTCTGCTTGTGATTGAATACTCCCTCTGAAGTTCCTATAAAATGATATAGCATGACCCATTCGCTCCGTTGTCCTTGGATACTGAGATCTTCTCTACAAGATCGCTAGCGTCCGTCTGCCAACCAAGACCTCCGTCCGTACCTTGTTGCACAGCCAGCTGCCGCCCCGCGCTGTACGGACCTTAGAATATTTTTGCCGTTTGGCCTGAAAAGTCTTCCCCTGAGAAACTCAGCTTTTCAAAGCTTTGCCGATACTGTTGGCTTTTTTTCGGAGAGCTACGAGGGTCGCTGATCGGTATACCCCTGGGAAACCTGTCACAATGGAGTGGTTAGGGAAAGCCAAGGTAGAGTTTACTCATTCACCATCACCGAGAGCCATCAAGGAAAAGGATGGCACGGATACGGATCTGCTCAAAATCTGCGAGGCAACTACGCCGCCCTGTCACCTGAACCCGCTGCTGTTCAATGGCCACGTCCAAACCATGTGGACGGCGACAAAGCCCAGTGGACCGCCGGTCTTCTACCGTCGCCGTTTGTTCGATGCAGACCATGCTACGTACAAGGGGTCGTACGCTGTTGACTTTGCCGTGGAGCCCTTCGAAGAAAACGATCCGTCGCTCCCGCACCGAACCGTGTATTACACTGAGGCGGAGGATAAGAGTTTGGGATCTGATGACAAAAAGCCCATGGTCGTCGTCCTCCACGGGTTGTCTGGTGGCTCGCACGAAATCTATCTCCGCCACACCATTGCGCCACTCCTCGGTAAGGGAGGCTGGGAAGTGTGTGTTGTCAACTCGCGGGGATGCGCCGGAAGCAAAATCACCAGTGGAGTGCTTTACAATGCCCGCGCGACGTGGGACGTTAGACAGGTAATGCGTGCCTCGCCTTCGTCCTCGATCACCTGCTGATATTGTCATCCTCTAGACGATCAAGTGGCTTCGTCAAAAGTTTCCCAATAGACCTCTTTTTGGTCTTGGGTTCTCTCTTGGCGCGAACATGATGACAAACGTAAGCCTTGCTAATTGGCTTCGCAGAGGGAAAAGCGCTAATTCCTGTGCAGTACTGTGCTGAAGAGGGTGAAAACTGCGTGCTCAAAGCGGCTGTTGTCTGTTCCAATCCATTTAATTTGGATTGCACCAGCAAGCTCATGCAGAACACTTTGATCGGCAGGGAACTGTATTTAAGGGTAATGGGCGGTATGTTGTATGAATTCCCGAAATGTTGACTCGTACTCATAGCGATTTACAGCGTCCATGAAGAATCTTGTCACTACTCACAAGAAGGAGCTTAAGGAGTACACAAACCTCGACCTGGAGGCCATCGAGAAAGTCATCTATCTGCATGATTTCGACAGAGAAGTCCAGTAAGGTTGCTTGGACCCCCCCGAAAAAGCTCATATAAATAACAAATAATAGATGTCCAATTTGGGGATATCCCACCGAATCTGCATACTACCGGGATGCATCTTCCTGCGATTCCGTTCTGTCCATCAGAATTCCCTTTTTGGCTGTCAATGCCAAAGACGATCCTGTAAGTCGGTGCGGGAAGGCTTGGGCTGTTGAAAGACTAATACATCGCGATAGATTGCACTCGACGCCGCTCTCCCGTACCAAGAGTTCCGCCAAAATCCCAACACCATTCTACTCACAACATCCCTCGGCGGGCATCTCTGTTGGTTTGAGTGGGGTGGTTCGCGGTGGCTGGCCAAGCCCGTGTGCAACTTTTTGAACTACATGGCCTCCAAGGTCGACTTCGACTCGGTCAAGCCCACTAAAGAAGCCCAAGTTGACGAGGTGCCCGTCCCCTTTGACCCAATGCGCCGAAGACTGCATGTCCCTCAGATGTAGGCAGCCGCGGAACCCCGCTAGCACCACCTCATTCCCATTTCTTAGAGAGAAAAGTACATGTACAAGCGTTTAGACAGCATATAAAATCGATAATAGACATCAGCTGAGAATTGTATTCCTGCTTTTTATATCAACAAATACTTTTCCAACTTCCCCACTCCCTGCGAAGATCGGTATGCCCCAAAACGCCAAACAATGCAAAAGTAGAAAATAAACGCACGCATACATGAACAGTGCAGACAGCTATGCAAATGCAACCTTCTTCTTGGATGCCTTGGTGGCCTTGCTGCCAGTAGATAGAAACTCCTTGACATTGTCGTCGTCAACTTCGGTTGTCTTCTTCTTGCGCTTGCGTCGCAGCGAGTCTTTGACGTTCTCGAGTTTTGATTGCCTCTCCTCGTCCTTCTTTTCCGCCTCGGCTCGGCGTGCCTCGCGGATCTCTTCCATCTGGCGGGCCTTGATCATCTTGGACTCGATTTGGCCATTCTTTTCGGCCTGAACGATGGAGAGGATGGTGTTCATGCTTTCCTGTGATACGCTGTCAGATGGTTGTTCAAAAAAAGCAAACAATGTGCGTCTACGTCTGCGCGTGCACCGTGGCATGACTGTGAAGTGACGTACCCGATCATCGACAAAGACCTTGCCCTTCTTCTTGCCCTTGGGCTTCACAACGCCCACGGGCGTCACCATGTTGAGTGTGGGAACGCCCAGCTCGGCCTCGGTATATTTCTTTGGCTTGCGCTTCTTGAAGAGGGCGCTGACGCTCTTGTCTTTGACTTGCTTGGAGGAGCTGGGGGCTTTGGACACTTTAGACTTGGAGACGCCGTCGGTGTCAGAGCGCTTGCCGCCTTTGCCACCGGCGCCCTTGGGCGCGGCGTTCTTGTTTTTCATGGTGCGCGTACGGCTGGGCGCCATGATTTCGGATTGAGCTTGAATGCGCTATCGATTGCGTGACTGTGAGGTTTCCTTTCGGTGTGCTTGGTTGCGCTGAGATGCCGGGCGTGGCCGACTGGCAGAATTAGTAGAGCTGGGGAAATTTTTTTAGCGGTGACACTGATAAGTACCAGGTAGGAAGCGATAAGAGTCGTAGAGAGAAAAAAAGTGGTAGGACAGAGCCACTAAACCAGCTAATCGATGGAATACTTGGGGTCTTGGCCGCCGTGAAGATCAATAGAGAGTGCTGTGGCCTTGTTAAATATGGAAGAAAGTATGGTAGAAGGAGAGATATTTATTCTAACTATTTGGTTCAAGATTTGCCATCAAAATGGATGTTACGATTACCTACCTAGGCCACAACGAATGCAGCACGTATTTGTTGGTACAGGTAGTTAGGTACTACTAGGTAACAAAAAAGGCCCCGGCATTGGCCCGGCACCCGGCCGGTAGGTACCTACCTACGCTTCAGTACTTCCTTACAGCAGTTGCAGCATACCTAGGTAGGACCACAATAGAGGATTTCTATATATTCCATATGAATCTTGGTACCAACATCTGTTCACAAAGTATCCGGTAACAGTCAAATATCCATAAGCGTTGCTCTCGCGGAGCTGTACTACTGTATCGAACCGTTGATGCCGTTGGGGAGCTTGAAGCTGTGAGTACCTTTATCCCGACCTAGGTAGGTAGGTAACTACCTAGGTAGTTATATAAGTAGGTACCTAGTTAAATAGCCCAGCTTTTGCGGGATGAAATCCCAAATACGTCTGGGAAGCGCTTGGCTGATGTTGTATCAAGTTTTGACCCAAGTACCCAACAGGTATCCTCAAAGCGACAAGCCACACATGGCGTCTGTTGGTTAGCAATGTGGCTGCTTAGTTGTCAACGAATTCGTTAGTAAACGGCGTACCTACCTGGTAGGTTAGGTTAATTCTCCACACACTCACTCACCGCGCCACAAACCACAAACAGCGTCCTTGGCCTGCCGGGCCTGCTTGCCTGCTTGCCTGCCACCACCTGTTGCCTCCACCATAAGAACCTAAACCTCACGTAGGTAGAATTCTTCTTCTCATCGACCGCCTCTGATCCACAACACACCACCCGAACACCATCGAACCGCGTTCCTCTCTTGCCCGCCCGCATATCCTCCGAATCCGTCTCTGTACAACTTGATCTGCGCATTTTCGTCTTCAACTGTTGCTTTCCAATCCACGCGCACTGTTAACACGAACCCCGACCGTCAACGCCACTCCGCTCGCGTGCCTGAATCCTCCCTCGCCAGTCGACACATCGACTTTGCTCCCGCCCGAACCGCCTGTGACGCCGTCAGCCCACCATCAACATCAAATAGCAACCCAACGCACGACTTTGACTCTTCTCGCTGTTCCGTCGTTTCTGTTCCCCGCTACCACCTTCCCCGCAGCCCTTCCCCGACCCTTGCCAGGTGCCGTTCCTGCGCTCAACCGTCGCCTTGCATCATACGAGTCAGCGAAACGGCGTCAATGGATAACCTGTGGGCTCGTCGCACAAAGTTAGTACTTGACTCCGCAACCCTGACGAGACTTGGAGGCATCAGCTAACCTGTCTAAATAGCTCCAGCAAGCTCTCCTTGACGACGCCAGCCAACACCGCCACGGGTGACTCTGGCAGATTTGCCTCCTCCCGGCGCCAGGATGGCAAGCCAGGAGGGTTTCCCTCTAACCCAGGAAGCGCCCTGGCCTCGCCGACCACGGGCAATGGTGCCTCTAGCGCTTTTGGCCTAGGATCTGGCGCTTTTGCATCCTTCGGCTCTGCAAAAACGCCAAAGACGCCGGGCAACCCCTTCGATACCGTCATGGCATCAGCCGCGCCAAAGCAGTACGCTGCAAAAGATGCCGCCAAGGCGGCTGGAAAGCCGCGAAGCATGGTCCCTATATCAGAGGCCAGTCCTTCTGGCTCCGCTGTCGGCCAGATACACCCGCTGAAAGACGCCTGGTCATTCTGGTACCGTCCGCCCATCTCCAAGGCCCATGGCTACATCGAGTACGAGAATACTCTTCACGGAATTGCCACCATGCGCACGGCCGAGGAATTTTGGGAAATCTACTCACACCTCAAAAGACCCTCGTCTCTGCCTGTAGTGTCTGACTACCACCTCTTCAAAAAGGATATTCGACCTATCTGGGAGGACGAGGTCAATAGGAATGGCGGGAAGTGGGTAGTCCGAATGAAGAAGGGCGTCGCTGACCGTCACTGGGAAGACCTGCTCCTCTCCCTTGTCGGGGATCAGTTTGGTGATGCTGGCGAGGAAGTGTGCGGTGCGGTGCTCAGCATGCGAAATGGCGAAGACATTCTGAGCATTTGGACTCGAACGGATGGTGGTCGTGTGCTTAAGATTCGGTAAGTTTCATCTGCCGCCATCAGAAGAGACTAAATCATATATTGACCTTTTGCAGCGAAACTATGAAGCGTATCCTTAACTTCCCGCCCAACACCCGGGTCGAGTTCAAGAGCCACGACTCTAGCATTCAGCAGCGAACCGCCATCGATGAGCAGCGTCGTGAGAAAGCTATTCAGCACCACACCGACAAGCGAAACGCAGGCAGCTCGAGACAGGGCCACGATTGACGGACCTGATTGAAAGGCAACCCTGCCGCTGCGTTACTGTATACTAATGCAAAGGTTGGAATAAGAAGAAAGCAAAACCATGGTTCTGAATTCTCCTTTGATCCGAGGCTTCGCCTTTGTACCCTGATGTATTTCTGTATGGCCCGTGTCTTGGTTACAGTTATTTCTTTCTGGCAGACACTGAAGGAAAACGTACCTTTCGTCCCTTCACGTTACTGCTTCTGATCGTAAAGGGGTGGGGCTTATTGCTTTCTTGTTTTGTTTAGCCCTTATGAACGGATGGCAAGAACATGAATGATGGTAGAACCGTTGGTGTTACTGGATCTTTCGCGTCCTTTCACCTGGAATATGGCAAGGACTTTGGGATCTGCTGGCAGGCAAACCGGTTTGTATATGCGAGGCCTCTAGTGGCCCCAGGAGAGGATGTTGTGTATAATAGAACCATTTTGGCACGACGAATGGCTGGACAGCGCATGTTATAGGGAGGTGATGCCATCTTGAAATAATTAGAGGGCCTTTTCAGACAAGAAAACTAAGCAATCCCATCCCGCGTGACAGTACGCCGCGAGATACCTACTCCCCAACCTCATAAATTCTGCTAAAGCACGCGGCCCCGTTTGTGTATGTTCATCATTGAGGCAGCTCCTGTCGTCACTTGTAATCTTGAAAAAGGGTGTAACTATTAAACGAGGTTGTCTGTTCAATATCCCTGTATATTACGTCCTCATCTACAAAGCCGATTCAGCTTTTGTCTCTTCTACTTTGCGTTTGACTTGCCCTTGCCCGCAGGCTCTCTTCTGCGCTCCCAGATCTGCAGATACGACTCCCCCAGGTAGAGCAGCTCGCTCTGGACCTTGTCGACGAAGAGGTCCTG
Organism: Cordyceps militaris CM01; assembly: GCF_000225605.1. Taxonomy (NCBI): domain Eukaryota; kingdom Fungi; phylum Ascomycota; class Sordariomycetes; order Hypocreales; family Cordycipitaceae; genus Cordyceps; species Cordyceps militaris. Next base: position 4,007,019 of record NW_006271970.1, read on the forward strand.
GGCGACAACCCACTCGCCCGTCGCTTTGTCGCGCAGCTGGACCTTCCAAGTGCGGCGCTCCTCGCCCGTGTCGGCCACGTCCTCCTTGGTATGGACGGCCTCGTGGACGACGTTTGCGACGAGGTCGTACCAGATGGGCTCGCCGGGCGGCCACGCGTCCGGGCACGGTTCGACGTACGGCGCGAGGTCGAGGCCGCCGCGCGCGTCAAACGTGACAATGGTCGGGTTGCGCTCCGCCACAAACTTGTTCTGGCTGAAGCGCTTGACGTGCAGCGCGAGGTACGGGGGCAGCGGGTGCAGCAGGCGGTAGCGCTTGCGCTGCGCGTGGTGCTCCTGCGCCGAGCGGCCGTCGTACTTGGCGAGGACCGCGGCCAGCGGCACCTGCGGGATGATGTTGCGCTCCAGCTCGTCCTGGAAGAGCGGGGCCGGCGGCAGGTCCAGCGTCAGGAGCAGGAAGCGCACAATGTCCACCTTGACCTCGCCGGCGTCCTCGAAGCGCAGCCGGTCGCCGGCGTCGGCGCGGGCCGTAATGGCCTGCGACTCGACCTTGAGGCGGCCCTGCAGGGCGCGCTGCACCATGGAGCTGCCCGGCCGCGTCTTGCTGCCGCCCAGCCCAAGGTGCAGGTAGTTGAGGAACCACGAGAGGAAGTCGACGGGGTCCGACTGCGCCGTGAGCGTGAAGCGCTTGTTGGAGCGCAGCGCAATCTCCTGCAGCAGCTCGTGCGGCGACACGTGCGACTTGAACGCCCGCGGATTCCAAATCTTGCGGAAGAGGATGCTGCATCGCTTGACCAGCTCCGACTTGCCGGAGAAGTCGTCGAGGAGGAGGTAGTTGCGCAGCGGCGCGACGTGCGACAGCGCCTGCACGATGACGTTGAGGTAGTCGTTTTCCTTGATGTTGTTCATGCCCACAAAGCCCGGCACGTACTCCTTGCCGCCCAGCGTCCAGCTCTTTTTGCGGGCGCCGGCGGCGCGGTCTAGCTGCATCACCTCCTTCTTGGTGTACCGCGGATCCGACACGTACTTGATGTCGTCGAGCGCCTTGCTCTTGACCTCGTAGCCCTCGGGAAGCACGTAGACCCGTTGCGTCTCGAGGTTGATATAGACGTGGTGGTCCTCGTCGAGCGAGTGAAAGTAGGCGTGCGACTTGGGCCCGCGGCCTTGAAAGTAGCGCCCGCACACCAGGCACGCGTAGACGTTGATGTTGGAGAGCGATATCGAACACAGCTTCTCAAAGTCGAAGTCGAGCACGTTGCGGTTAATTGTGTCGAGATACAGGTCGTCGTAGCCGGCGGTCGGGTTGGCCTGCCGCGTCGGTGCCGTTGTGGGCGCCGCGTTTGCGCCTTCAAACTCGTCCTCGTCCTCTTCGCCGTCGCCACCCGTCGCCGTCGCCGCCGTGTATCTGTTCGCATCACCGTGGTTCAATGCGCCTGCTATACTGCCGCCTTCCGTGGGCGATTCGGCCTCGCGCGTTCGTGAACGTTTCGACGAGGGTGAGGCGACACCCTGTAGATCTTCCAGCGCCTCGGTGGCGTGTCGCTTGCCCATTGTGCCCGTCGAGATGCAGCGAGTCGTATGACGCTATATATTTATTATAGTTCCCAAATTTTCGCTAAACCAATCGACCTGGCTACAGGAGGTAGCGGCGCATCAATACAATTGTCTGGTGTCGTTGTTGCACGAAAAGTTGTCCAAGAGCTTCCTGATGGTGGGCCCACAGCTTCTGGTCGTCCGCCGTACCTATGGATGTCCACCACCTGGCACACCATGTCAAGCTTGCCAGAATACAAGTTTAAAATCCAATACTTTTCAATGATAACGCACTTCCAAAGTTGATTCTCTGGAACGTCTAACCTTCCTTTTATATACATGTCTGGAGCCTGTTATATACAAATCATGCCATCCTCCATAACCTCATCCTCGCCTGCCACAGGAGCAAGGTTATCCATTTCTCGTAATGTATACTCTACTAAATAGCTTTCATCCACCAAATCTTCCATGCGTTTGTAGTGTCTATCGGTGTAAACTCTCAACGCTTGAAGGATATCCTTCAGGCTCTGCTGCCCGCGCGCGCCCTTGACGGACAAGGTGGAGAATTTGGAAGCTGGGTAGCTGCGCACCAGAGCCCAGAGAATTCTCTGTGCAACAGGGGCAGTGCGCGCATTCGTGTTCCAGTCTCGTAGACGGAGTAACAGTAGGAAGATCTGATCGTCGGAGAGATTGCCGAGAACCTCATCCACGGCTCGCAAGCCGGTGTAACTGCCCTCGTCTTTCGTTTCTCTAGTAACAACTGAAGTGAAGAGAGACAACAGTCTCCCCGGGTGGTTCAACTGTAGAGCTAGTGTGATGGCTTCTCTGTAGGAACCAGCGTGGATGTGATTTTGCAGCTCTTGCTCTTTCTCGATCAGATCAAAGGCAGCCTTGGACGCGGCAGCTTGTGTCTCTGATGTAGTATCCTTCCAAAAAGACACCGTCGAGTCACCGCTGCCAGAGACAATCATATTCGTCTTTGGTTGTACAGCAACAGCCCATACTCTGTCTTCATGGTTGTCCAACGTACACTCTGTCTCGCCCGAGTTGGTGTCCCAGACCTTGACCAGGCCGTCGCCGCCAGCACTAACAAACTGGACGAGTTTCTTCTGCTCGCCTTTCGCAGGCATGTTGAGCCATGCAACCTTCAACACGCTGTTTGAATGCCCTTCAAAGGTTCGAATACACGTGTAGTCGGCCAGACTCCAGAGCTTGATACTCTTGTCACCACTGCCCGTAAGAACGACACCTTTGCCGGTAACGGGGCCGTCGTCACTCTGCAGTGCAGGCAGGTTCACAGGCGAAAAGCGTACTGACCACACACCTCGCTTGTGGCCCCGTAGAATACCTTGCACTTCGCCCTCGGCAACAGACCAAATTTTCACAGTCTTGTCTTGAGAGGCTGAAGCAAACAAGTTTCCAGAGTGATGAACATCAATAGCATTTATATCCTTGTCATGTGCCTTTCGAGTATAGAGTGATTTGGCACCCAACTTGGTTCCCTGCTGCTGCGACTTGCGAGGCACCTCCCACTTCTTGATAGTCTGGTCCTGGGAACCGGTAATAACAAAGGTAGGAGGATGGGACAGGGGGTCTTGGAATGCCTGAGAACTCTCTTGGGGGGGTGTTTTCGGTAGACCAACGGCACCAAGGGACTCGGCGTGGCCCGAGAAGGTGGCCCAGCAGGTGTATGACCGGTTGGCGTGATCAATTCGCCAAAGCTTTGCCGTGTTATCTTTTGCACCGGTCGCAATCCAGTGACCAGACCAGTCAACGTCTAGTGAGATGACAATGTCTTCATGCCCCTTTAGAAGTGCCGTATCTTGACCGAAATACGGCGCGCTATCAATGCTCCATGCCGGGGCTGCGGTGTCCACCTCAGATTCCACAATAGAAACCAGCCTAATGTCTTCGGAGTTTGTAGCCAAGGCGAGTAGAGTGCTATCAGGTAGCATATAGGCAAGATCGATGATGTCGTCGTGGGTTCCGGAAATGCGGCGGAAAGGCTCGGGCGCAGCAAGCGAGACAGACTCTACCTTCGTTGGCGGTTTGTACAGAGCCAACGTATGATCTACTTGGACGCCAATTATAAACGGTAAACCAGGTCTGTACAAAGCAGTTACGAAGGCTTCTTCCTCGCTCTTCTCCGCTTGTTTTGGCGTCAATTCTTTGCCTGTATCTGTGTCCCAGATACGAAGACAACCAGTAGCGCCGGCTGAATATGTCAAGTTGCCATTGTCAAGAAATCCAGTAGACTCCACAAGTTCTAGGCAGGGTACAACTCTGCGGATCTTCCAAGACTTGGCATCCCACCAAATGAGTGTCTTGTCGCGACTAGCAGTCACGATGGCATGCTGCGTAGGGCAATAATCCAGTCCTTTGACGTCAGAGACATGTGAGTCGAGATTCGCTATGCAACTCCGTTTGTTCAGGTCCCATACTTTGACTTTGCCATCCTGACTGCCGGATATGAGTCTGAAGCTAGTTGTGTTTAAATCTTCTTCCTCTTCGTCTTGTGAGGGGCCTTTCGCTTTGCGAGACCGCTTAGCATCCTGGGATTGAGATGCAACTTCGAAAAAGTGCAGCGCCGATATCAGACCAGAGGGACCGCGGAATGTATGTGTCACATAACCGCCAGCAATATCCCAAACCTTGATCGCGCCATCTGTGCCGCCCGTAGCGAGGAGCGTGCTTGTTCGGTCGACGGCAATCACTACAACTGGTGTGCCATGAGGTTTGAGCGTTCGAAGAAGAGATGATTCAATGGTGTCCCCATCCGCCGACTTTTTCAGCGAGAAGATTCTCATGGACAGTGATCGAGAGCAGATGATGAGGTGCGAAGCAGAGGGTGTCACTGCCGGAAGTTAGCAAAGCGTTCTCAAAGAAGAGGGCATCCATGACGCACGAGTCAGCGTTGAAATGAGCTCTCCATCCTGTTGGTTGTATTAGCGAGTTATTTCGCTTTCGTTGCGAAACCGGAACGTACTCCTTCGATTTCTCCAAGATGCCGACCGTTGGTGGGGTTGGTGAGAATAGCATCCTCGCCAATTGTGGTGGCCAAGACTTGCGCATCATTGCCAATTGACACGGATCCACCAGTGAATATGGGACGGATCACGCGATCGACATCGAAAGTCGTTTTCAAAGGCTGCTTTGTAGCCATCTTGTACGGATGCAGGCGTTTAGAGAATGCAGGTAGCTATCAAGTCGAACTTCGGTTTTTTTTTTGGAGGGCCCGATAAGATAAGGCGCGACCCACTTCCTAGCTCGCCGCCGCGAGAGGTCACCTTCACTGAACTACCTACCTAGTTACCTACCACCCTAGGGCACACACTCACTAGTTACAACCTGGGACCCTTCGACATTGTAACATCATCTGTCAACTGAATGAACGATTATTGCTTGCATCAAAATGCTGGTAGTTTTGCTACGGAATAGCGTCTCCTGATACTATCGTGTCGTCAGATCTCAAACACGACGCACATTGTTGGCACCTTCGCCATGGGCATGCAAGGTCCCCTAACCGCCCAAGCCTTGGTGAGCCGTCTAACTACGGAATGAGCAGGCACAGAAGCACATGACGTTCTAACGTGATCCAAGGGCCGGTCACCATATGACGATGTTATTCAGGGCGAAGGCCCAGAGGATCACCGTCATCCACAACAGCAATATGATCAAAGAGGCCGTCCTGTAAACCCGGATACCAAGAGAATCAACCGCGAGATTGTGCGATCGCACAATGAGGTCATGTTGGTGATTGGTGTTGCGGAGCCGGAAAATCCGAATAAAAGCCCAGAAGCAGAATCGCAAAGGAGACATGATGCACACGAAGAAGAAGTTGGTCGCAGGCTCGATTCTCACGCCAGGCGCGCCATGGAAATGGTTGGGCTGTTTGGTATTCATGGCATTCGTCAACGCATCCTTGTAAACCTCCCCCCCCCCTTCTCCTGGCTTGCGCCACGCTAATGGCGAGTAGGTATATCGCGACTATTCAAAAGTCCCGTATTGGCAATTTTGGCAGCAAAGGAACGAGTTCTCCTGGAAAAGAGATGTCATACCTGGCGCAGCTGCTGGGCTGTTCACTAATTATCTAGACCGCGCCTTGTTTCGAGTATGGCTCGGGGATAGAGAAAAGATTGTGGCGCGTCGCATGTAAGGCCAACTCATGCCCCCTATGCGAATTTTGCTAATCATTTCCAGTATGCTTGACGTGTGGTCATACTTTCGAACCCACCTCAAATACTTTGCATCCATGCAGCGACTTGGCCTGATTCCAGCTGACCGATGGTTGCCGCGCCCGTCATATTTCATCCCATTCACAGAAGACTCACCTATTCCCGCGCCGCCGCCGTTGGAGGGACTTGACGCACTCTCTTTGCTCCGTTGGACGGGTAATGCCATTGCGAATGCGACTCCCTTCCTGCTTTGGGTCATGGTCCTTCGGGTCGCCAGAGATTTACAGCCCGAAGTTTGGTCGCAGATATTTAAAAGGCTTCCAAGCACCGCTTTTCGGGGCCGCAGAGTACTGCTTCCCCCAGCACCACCACCAGAAGAAGCTGGCCCGTCTCTGCCTGAGCAAACCGCCATCGAACAAGAGCCGGAGGCACTTGAAGACGCAGGGTTGGTACTTGATGGGCACGAGGTGAATGCGGAATCACCAGAACATCACGAGGCTCACGTAGACTCGTATATGAATCGAGAAGACGATTATGCGACAGACGAAGACGACAGCGAGCGAGTCAACACCACGCTGATAAGCTTCGACGTCGAGGCCACAGAAGCAAGCCCAGACGCGCCACCCGGGTTATGGTCTGCCGAGTTGCGCCCTAGTCAGGCAGCTGATGCAAAAGCCGATGCCCAACCGGTCTACCTGGACACTCTGCTTACGCAGCTACCTGCGCTGCTGGCCGCCAATATATACACAGACACGACTCTTAGGCTGTTGATGGCAGCCTACGAAGCAACCGCATTGAGGCTTATGGCGCGCTACCATAGACTACGCTATGGCCTGCCATGTGACGACATATATGTGCCCAATGTTCTCAGCGAGTTGTCGTGGCGCGCAGTAACCCACTTGGTAGGCGCGGAGCTGATGCACCTGGCTATATCTGGCGAGATTTGGGCTTTCTTCACTGGGCTCGCACAGTATTACCACATGTCCGATAAAGAATGGAAAGAAGCCGAGGCTAAGAGACTCGAAGATGAGCAAGCAGGGGACCCTGCAGCTCCTGTACTATAGAGGCCTATGGATCGGATAGGAGACTTGCGACACGGCCCGCAGCTTTGACCGATCATATCATTATATGATGTATATTTACTAGTTAGTTTGTATTTTCAACCCAAAGAGAGCTTCTAAATGACAAAGTAGGTCATTTCCATTCGCAAATTTTCATCATTTCCCATTATACCTCGTTTGCATCGCCAACTCCAAAAGATATCATTACGCACCGTCTCCAAACGAAATAACCAATCACCACCATGCATATAGATCAAGCACCATTGCGGTGGACCTGAGCACCCTGGTTTCTGAAGACGATGGTATCTCTCCTCTCCATGTACATCAGGGCTCTGTTCAGAGCCTGCTCACTGTATCCTTTGCCCTCGACCATTTCGCGTCGCAGAGTGGTCAGGCTAGTGCTCCATCCAATGGGCAGACGGCGCTTCAGCTCGGCCTCGACGCTGTTCACCTCGTCGTTGAGGTCGCGGCTGCCTTGGTTGCTGCCTTGGTTCACGGCATCCATGGTCGAGCAGAGGAAGAGGCGGATGGCCTCGTCGACGTGTGCCTCGGTGGCAATGGGCGATAACGTTAGTTTGGCCAGGGACTCGGTGATGCGGACAATGGCCTCGAGCTGACGGACGGTGATGGGGATGGAGGAACGAGCGTTGGCCTCAATTTCAGCGGCGTGAACTTGCCGGCGGATGGAGACGAAGTGGGACGACAGCTTCTCGGCAGCTTCTGAGCTTAGACGAGGAGCGCAACGGCTGGGAAAATTGTTAGCGGGGGGTGGTCCTGGGGAGAAACAGCCTGGAACTCACCTTCTGCAGTAGGAAATATATTTCTTCATCTTGTCCACTGGAATTTCTGACTCGGCAACTTCTTCAACGCCGCGGCCATCCATGTGAATGCCCATGACGTGCTTGGCAATATTGATGTCCTTTTCTCGGTTATGTTCGTCTTTCACGATGAATATCATATCGAAACGAGAAAGGATAGTGGTCTGGAAGTCAATGTTTTCCCCAGGGGTCTTCATGTCGTCGTAGCGACCAAATATGGGGTTTGCCGCCGCCAAGACCGATGTTCTGGCGTTTAAGATGGTGGTGATACCGGCCTTGGCGATCGAAATGGTCTGTTGCTCCATGGCTTCGTGAATGGCCACGCGATCTTCGTCGCGCATCTTGTCAAACTCGTCAATGCAGACAACACCACCATCAGCAAGTACCATGGCACCACCCTCGAGGTAAAATTCGCGCGTCGATTGGTCTCGCTGGACAGACGCTGTAAGACCGGCAGCGGACGAGCCCTTACCAGAGGTGTAGATGGATATGGGAGCAGCCTTTGAGACGAATTTGAGAAGCTGAGACTTGGCTGTTCCAGGGTCACCAAGAAGGAGCACATTGATGTCACCTCTTAGCTTGGCTCCGTCAGGCAACAGCTTCTTGGAGCCGCCGAGAAGGAGGCAGAGAATAGCTTTCTTGATATTGTTGTTGCCATAGATGGATGGCGCGATGCAGTCGGCCATCACACTGTATAAATCTGGTCGACGGCTCAATTCCAGGAACTCTTGCTCTTCCTCTTCTGTATAGCTGGTGTATCCCTTTAGTTGGTCAGAACTGGTCTGGATGCCGACGGCGCGCAAGTATGGTGTGCGAATGGCCACAGCGCCACCTGTAGCCGAATTTTTGGAGCCCTTATTCTGGTAAATGGAGAAAATCCCCGTGACTGTGCATCGTGAGCCCGGCACGACTCGATTTGTGAGATATCGGTCTGCAGAGATGAGCACGTGTCGTGGAAGTTCACCCACAGGAACTTGGTCCGGCGCCTCTTGCAGCTTGATAACTTGCTGATCAACAAATAGCGATTTTTCATGCAAGACAAAGTATGGGTCGAGAGGACACTTGGGGGTCGGGTCGTTTTTAAGTCTCTTGCGCTCGCATTGGCGCGGAAGGGAGACACCTGTGAAGCCACCGAAGACAGGAACAGACAGTTGGTGTTGGCAGCTGCGGCACTGTAGTTGCAGTTGAATGGCCTTCGACGACATGACAGAAGCGCCAATGACAATACCGGGAACTTGGACCAGCCGAGCAATGGTCATGGAGTCGAGGTTTCGGATGGAAATATCCCCAGCGTCGGAGTGAAGCAGCAGCTGATGCTCTGGAAGTTTGACGTCACGGTCGTGAGGGAAGAGGATTCTGTGAGAACACTTTTTCAAGGCATTTTCAAACTAGGCAACGTGTGAGCAAATCTTGTAACGGAGTACTGAGTAAAATACCCACCAGAGGGATTATCTCAGCCGGTTCAGAGGCAAGCTTATGAGCAAGCTCTTCGTTGAAGTTAATCAGATGGTTGATGTTGACATCGCAGTAGTACTTTTGCAGAATAGCATTTTCGCGTAGTTGATCACTGAATTACTGTTAGCACTCGTACTGTCACGATGGGGGTGGTTTCTTACCGATAGACAAAGTTGTTGTCGAGACGAAAGTCGAGAACAAACGTCTCGAGTTGGGTTTGGATTTGCAGTCTAGTATCACCGGTGTTCGCAGAACTCGGCTCGTACACGTGTGTCGAATACACAGATGGAGCATCCATGATGGGCGGCTCGCTCGATTTGTAGAGTGGGAATGCTGCAAGTCGCAAGATTCGGAACGTGAAGCAGTTGATGGAGGGGTTGCAAAAGCGCGCTGTATTAACTAATATTGAAGGGGACAATTTACGCGTCCAGACGCGTGACTGCAGGGCGACGCGACACGCGACTTTAAGTGGTTGCAGGGCGCTACCGTTGGCTGTGGCTGGCTGGCTTTGTGGCTGGGGACTGTGGCTTTCAAGCAATCCCGTCACGTGCAGCCCGCGGCCATTCTTCGGCTGTCGCTTCTGTGAGGCTCCACCAGGAGCTCTGTGACCACAGCTACAGATTACTGTTTGCGACAATGACGACAAGTGGTGCGTTGCGCTGCACCTACTACTATATTTCCGTCCATCCCAACCTCGAATTTAGCCGTACTCCTATTCCGCATATTTTCTTCCAGCGATGATACCCAGATAGATTATACAACACATCACCACAGCATCCGTTAGCTGGCTGTATCATCACGCCTAGCTCCCGAAGCGCACACATCATGTTCTCCTCGCCTAACGCTGGCAAGTCTGTTGATAGCTTGTCACCGCTATCACCGGGCGGTCGGGCGGACTATGCTTTCCACAGGTACGCATCCAGTCAGTGCTGCGACGGCACCCGATCAGGTACCTAATAGCTTGCATAGCAGGAATAAGCCAGCTTCGAGGCGAGGATCAACCGCAAGCTCCATCCATTCCATTGGCGGCGCTCTGCATTCCTCAGTTAGCGGCGGGAACGTTTCGGTTTATGAATCTGGTCAAAATGGTTTGTTTTGAATTATCCACGCACCCAGCTACATTGCTGAGTCCATGAAGCCATCTCGACGTTGCTACAGCCTCCGATCGTACGAACCGGTCTCCAACCTCACACGACAGCGCCAACCTCTAGCGCTCACAAACCCCCAACTGCGCGAGATATCCCACCCGTAACCTTGACGAACATTCCCCATGTCGATGCCGAAGACTTTAAGCCATACCTTTCGCAGGTGGGTGCCCTGTACGAGCAACTCCGCCGCATCCAGGAAAACGATGACGATGCGGCGGCTTCTGGGCGCCCTTTCAAACTTGATGAGCCCTGTGAGTCTGCAGATGGCTACTTGCGACCGTCTAGGACACGACCAGTGAGGCGCGGCTCTACCTCCTCGATAACGTCGCTAGCTTCGATCGACGCGCCGAGCCCGTCCCGCAAGCCGAGCATAAGCTTCAGTCGCAAAGCGGCCCAGGGACCGCCGCCGCTGTCGACTATTCCAACGGTGTACTTTGACGAAGGCTTTCATCTAGAGAACCCGCGAACGTTTGATATTGTGAGCGAGCGATCCGAAGTTATAAAACCGGCCGAGGGCAAGCCAAAGGGTGATAGCGCAGCTCCTCGAAAAGCGCTCGCTACCAATGCTATTCTACAAGAGAAGCTCTCTTGGTACATGGATACTATAGAAATGCATCTCATCAATTCTATATCTACCGCTTCAACCACGTTCTTCACTGCGCTGGGATCGTTGAAGGAACTCCACTCTGAAGCTGCCGGTTCTGTTGACAGAATCAAAACGCTCAGACAGGAATTGGAGGCTCTAGACCGAGAGATTGCCATGAGCGGTTTGGAGGCGGTTCAAAAACGAAGCCGTCAACAAAACTTGCAGGCATTGAGCGATGCCGTCGAGCAGCTGCGCCAAGTAGCCGAAGGGTTGGCCACATGCGAAACGTTGGTCGATGAGGGAGAGGTAGACAAGGCGCTGAAGAGCATAGACATACTTGAGAAGCTCATTTCCGGAGAGCGCGATGGACCGGTTGACGACGGACCGAAGCTGCGAGATCTGAGAGGCGCGGCAGCGCTCCAGAGTATCGATGCCGATCTAAATACGCTACGTTTCAGAGCTGGAAAGGCATATGAGTCTCAATTTTCTGCCATTCTATTTGCAGATTTACGGCGGCATGTTGAATCAGTATCGAATGCTGATGTACTTTTGCGATGGGATAATGCTGCTTCACGAACGAGAGGGGGGCATTCTCGCTCACCTTCCATATTCCCTACTTATCTGACGGCAACAGAGGATTTGAAAGCACAGCTGCATCCTGTGATGGCTGGACTGTCTCGGGCGAGGCATGTCAGCACAGCAGCATTGGCATACAAGGAGGCGGCACTCAAGGAAATTCGAAATCTCATCCGACGGCCTTTACCAAGCTCAAGCGAAGATGATAACATGTCGCTTATGTCCGTTTCAACAGCAGGTGGCGGAAGACATCTATCGAGTCAGGAGAAGTCGGCCAACTTAGCCCGCAATCTGCGCGCGCTAGAACCCGAAGACGCGGAGGATTTGCTAAAGAAGATGTACGTTGGCGTCACGGAGACGCTTAGAAGACTGTCCACGCAAGTAAAGGTGCTCCTGGATATCGCATCCTCTCTCGCCGACACGACGGAAGGAGACGGCATCAAGTCTCCCACTGTTCGATCACCTTTGGGCAGCCCTCGACCGGTCAAGGCACCGTTTCCTGGACTTGAGATTCAAGAGGAGATGCACCGAGCCTTGGATGTGACGAATCTGTTAGCCCAAGGCGTCGACATTGCCAATGACAAGATTGTCAAGGTTCTCAAGGTTCGGACGGAGCAGGCAACAGGTCTCTCGTTAGACATGTTCCTCCGCTACTTCACTCTGAACTTGTACTTTGCAAATGAATGTGAAGCTATTTCTGGACGGAGTGGTACGCCACTGAAGAACGTCGTCAACAGCCACATCAAGGAGTTTGTTCAGAGGCACCAGAATGCCGCAATGCAAACTCTGGCGCAAGGCATGGAAGCGGACAGATGGGTTGCCAAGGACTTTAACGAGAAACTTACTAGACAGCTCGGGGAGATTTTGGAGTGCAGCACGCACGATGCCGAGTCATGGGGCAACGGTAACAAGCTGTGGGTGCCGGCCATTGAGCTCCTCCGACTGAAGCTGGAAGAGGAATCAGCCGAAAAAGAAAAGGAAAAGAGCAGCGGCGAAAGAGAAAGGGCTCGACCGGCGGTTATCGAATCAGAGAAGTTTATTCTTCCCAATTCGGCCATTTTATGCATACAAGGGGTAGAGCACTTCCTGCACTTGATTGCGGGCATTCCTTCTATGACTACAGATATTGCAGCGTCTTTGATCGCCTACCTGCAGCTCTTTAACTCCCGATGCACACAGCTCATTCTGGGGGCGGGCGCTACGAAAACAGCAGGACTCAGAAACATCACGACGAAGCATCTATCCCTCGCATCGCAGGCCTTGTCACTGATGGCCACGCTGATGCCACACATTCGCGAGTTCGTCCGACGGCACGCGGGGACCAGCGCAGGGACGTCGGTGCTTATGGGGGAGTTCGACAAGATCCGTCGACTCCTGCAAGAACATCAAAGCAACATTCATCAAAAACTAGTCGAGATTATGAACGGGCGTGCCATTCTGCACTCCAAGGGCATGAAGACGATTCAGTGGCACAAAGACGACGAGGGCGCTAGTGCACATGCGTATATGGAAACGCTTGTCAGGGAGACAGTAACTCTACATAAGGTGCTTACGAAACACCTACCGGAGAATGTCATTCAGGCCATCATGGTGCCTGTTTTCAGCGGCTACAAGGAGGTGCTGGGCTCGGCATTTCGGGATGCAGAGGCGAAGAATAAGGCAGGACAACAAAGGTCTTTCAAACTCTTGCTCATACCGGCTATTTTTTTACTGAGACTTTTACAGCATGCTTCGAGATGTCGAGTTGTTCAAGAGCACTCTTGGCGGCCTTGACGAATTCGGCGATGTTGGTGAGTACTTGACGAATATCGTCAAGAGCAAAGAGATTGCGCCTGAAGAAGCTCCCGAAGCGCCAAGACAAGATACGAAGCTAGAGGACAAGGCCAAGCAAGATAAGGCTGACGACGGCAAGGACGAGGACAAGAAGGTGGAGAAGAATATTGTCACCAAAGATGAAAAGACGGCGTCCAGCGAAGAAGACGGGCCCGAGCCTCCGGCCAAAAACGATGTAGACGTGAACGGGAATGGGAACAAGGGGAAGGCGGGCATGTAAAGTTGGACTTAGCGACGTGTAACAAGCCATTCACCATGCTGTACTGTGTAAGATAGGTAGGTGGCGGTAGACGAGAGAAGTTTCATACGACTTGGATTCGCTGGTGCAGCTACATTTTATGCCAATACATGCTGGGATACGGGGTTGGGGACCTGAATGTGCACCGATATACTTACTGCCTTTGAGCTGGCTCCTCTTACTGTCACGGCCTAGCTATGCGACCATTTTGTTAAAGAAGCGCGTCGTGGTTCGCGGGAGGGAGCCGGCGAGTGCTGTCCACGTCACGTCATACCATGATGGACCTAGCTATACACACAAATACCAGGCAGATTGGTATGACTAGAATATCACCAACACTTGGACAGGGTTGTGGCCGGATGCCCACATCTGCAGTGTGGAAAACAGTAGCGCCGTGAATGTTTCAAAAAAACAGAATCGGCCAGGATGGAATGCGGCAAACCCGGGTGCCTGGAGCTAGCTGACTCGGGCGTCGCCGCAGAACGGTTGGCGAGCCGCTATGATACATATCCTCGAGCCTCTGCGCCCCCCCATCGATCACACACCGCCGGACTGTGCGCGACAAGATGATCGTGGAGAAGTTGACATATGTACGGCCGGCCGGCCGGCGCGTCTTGACTTGTCGGGGCCGGCCACCGGAGAGGCAGCAACACGGTTCGCGTTCAGGGGGGGGGTGTCTTGTGGACAAATCGTCTGGTTTCGTTTCTTGTTAAAAGCGGACCCGTTGCACGTGTGTCAAGGCCCGTGTTGCGTGTCAGACAAGGATTGGGCGAGCAGGGATCCGAGATTCGGATCGAGCACCATGTCTTTGACAGCGGATGTTGAACATCAGGCTCAAGAAAAGAGCGACCATGGACTTTTCTCTGTTTTTTCCTGGCAAGCAAAACCGTGGACCGCATCCTTACGGCAAAGCAGAGCACAAACAATGAGGAGGGCATTATGAAGCATATTACTCGCCGATAGGTACCTTGCCTAGTCAGCCAAGTCGCGTGCTTTTCTGTTGATCTGCAAGTACCTTGTCCTGTACCCACCATAATACTGGGCGGCTCGCCGGCCACAACGCCTGTGCCAGGGAGCAACGTTGGCAAAACACACAGACCCCCAGCCTCGGAGAAAGTCGAGCGTGTCATGGAGCGCTCCACCTGTCGGTCGTGGTCTAGAATGCGGTGATCAGCATATTAGTAAACGTGGTTGGGTTTCTTGTCCCATGCATCGGTTTCTTTCTTCTTTCGGGACGGAGAGGCTGCCAAGCTGCCTTGTCGCCCGTTGTGCGATGCGCTCGTTGGCAGAACCCGTGTGTGAACTGTATGCGCCGCACTGTGTTGGCGGCGCAGCCTGTGTACATGATGACACACCATGTCCGCGTTTTACCAGCAATGTACTTTTTGTAATTTGCAGATGCCTGCTTTCGTATTGTCGTCGTCCAATTTGCTTGAAAATATATAAATAGAAAAATCACCCCCCCGACCACTGACAAGATTGTTCCTTCTCGTGTAAACTATTATTACGACAGAGTACCAGGCGGTGCTTCTAACAACAGGGGAGCTAATAATAATAACGTGTAGCGGTCAAACGCTGAATCCTTCCCTTGCCATCCAATTGTTCAAAACCCAAAAATAAACCACTTTTTGGCACCCAAAAAAAAAAAAAAGCTTTCTCTGCAGAATCGGCCCCGCAGAAACTTGCAACGTGGAACCAGTCAGCGCTTTTTAGAACAAGAAGCCTAACTAGCCCAGCCTCCCCCTGGCGAAGCCACAGGTACCCGAGCTCCGAAGCACACACACACACATACGTACCCCTTGTTGGTGAGAGAGAGCAAAAAAGCCACTTGAACGCGTCGGAGCCAACTCTGGTTGATGATGATTTACTCTTTTTTTTATTTCTTTTTTTAATACTAGTATGATTCAGGAAGAAAAGAGGGCGCTTTGTACTCCATCAGCCAATCACGGCAATGACAACAGCATGTTTTTTTTTCGGCCTTACTACATGCGGTACCTCTCTCTGTACCTACGCGAGTGGGGGGTGTTTTCTGACATGGGTTGGTCCACATATTGAAAAGGAAATTATACTATATAGGCTAGGGTATTGTAATATAGGTGAATTTTATATTAAAAAAAAATATTATAAAATATAGGAAAGATACTCCTTTTTTTTAAAGTATTTTATAAAATTATAAAATATAGTAGAATAGAAATAGTAGAATAATAAAGTATATTATAGATTAAGCTATATTAAGATTTAGTTATATTAAAAATAGAGTATATTAGTTCTAAAGTACTTAGACTCTTAACCTTACTAATATAGAGGGTATATTTAAATTATAGCTATATTAGAACCTAGTATATTAGGATATAGGTATTTCTTTTAGTATATATATATAATATAGAGTATATATTATTTTAAGTATACTATATAAGCTAAGATCTATATTCTTTATATTAGGTATTATAGAAGAAAGTTATTATAGATTTATAAGACTAGCTTCTATTAAAAATATTAAATTACTATATACTACTCTATTTAATATAATATATATATTTCTATTCTTATCCTCTTATATAGTTATTTCTATAATATAATCTACCTACTAACCTATTTTATTATTACTTTATTAGCTTTACTTATTATACCTTAACTAGAGAGGTTAAAAAGATAGTAAAGAGCTTAGTTTTAGTAGTAGCTATTAATATTATTAGGCTTTATTTTTTATTATAAAACCTATATATAGATTATATATATATATAGATAGTAGGGAATAGTAAAAACTCTATTTATTATAGGACCTATTAAAATATTAGTAGCTTAGAAGGTATAAAGAGAAAGAAAGGTAATACCTATAGTAAAGGTAGACTTCTTACTAATATAAGGTAGTTTTATTTATCTTATAATTAATTCTTTAGTATTTAAAATATTTAATATTTATATCTTACTAAAGTAGTATAAAAATATAATAAGTAAACTAAGGTAAGCCTAGTAAATAATATTAGTTAGTTTATTTCTCTATCTAACTTAGGGGACCTTATAATAGGAGAAGAAAGTAAGTATAAACCTAGTAGTAAGCTAGAAGAAGTTAAGGGGATAAGAGTAATAAAGTAGAAGTATAGGGAGGTAAGTAAAAGACTTAGAGGGATAGGGATAGATAAGGATAGGGATAAGAGCAAGTAGTATAGGATAAGTAATAATAAAGGGAGTAGTAAACCTAGAAAGAGATTAGTAAGTAGTAGAAGTATAGAGAGTGTATAGTAAGTGCTTAGTCTAGGTCTAGTAGCTCTTCTCTAATATTAGATACTACTATATACTTTTAAATATTAAGGTCTAACTACTTAAAAACACCTAGTAAGATAATACTTTACTATATATATTCTATATTAGGAGCTAGTCTAAGACTATATATTATAAAGGTAAGTAAGATTAAAAAGCCTTAAATATATTAAACCTAGATAACTATAAATTAATATTATAAAGGGAAAGTAAACTTTAACTTACTAAATAGCTATAATTAATAATAAGTATTAGGCTTAGTGTATTTAATTTAATAAGTACCTAGATACCTTAGTTAATTTATATATTCTTATACTTTTTATCCTCCTTATTATTATAATAGTTAGAGCTAATTTTATTCTTATTAATAGGATTATCTAACTTACCTTTTTATATTACTTACTTATTAATATAAGTAGAGGTTTATTAACTATATTAGATATATATTTATTAATATAGTAGTATTTAGCTAAGTAGCTTTAAGTTATCTATAGAAAATCTATAGTAAATATTAGATAAGATATATCTTATATTTAGATCCCTTCTTTTAGTCTTTAGATATATTTTTAAGGTAAGGATAATAATATAGGATAGATATAGAATATTTAACTAACCTAGTTATACTTAGTAGGAGGTAGTGGTTTTATCTTATTATATATTAAAGAATATATAGTATAGTACTAATATAGGTACCTTAAATAGGTTTTAGTAGGATATAATCCTTAATAATATTACTTTATAGGTATTAAATACTTCTATTATCTTACTACTTGATTTAATAGTCTATAGTTATTAGCTATTTAACCTAAGCTATAGTAAGTAATAATAGGATAATAATTAGCACCTAGATTCTATATTAGTAACTAGAATTATACTTAATATATATATTACTACTTCTCTAGATAGTATATCTATATAGTTAGCCTAACTTAACTAGGCCTTTAATACTAATATAATATTAAAGTATTAGTATATATAAACCTAGTATTACTTATAGAGAGGTAGATAGTCTTATATAATATATTTAGGGGGGTATTATATATCTATATTACTAATCTTAATATAATAAAGAAAGGTAAAGGATAATAAGCTAGGTAGATAAATATACTAATTTAAGGGATATATAGGTATTTACTATTCTAAGATAAATAGATAATACTACTACCTACTTTAATATTTATAGCTATTAAATATAATAGTAAATACCTAGGTAGGGTTAAAGTAGTTTAGATCTACCTTTTAGCTCTTCTTTAGTAGTAATAAATAGATAATAGCTACTTCTATTTTATATTAGTAATACTAATAAGGGTAGATAATAAGATAGCTTAGGAGGATTAGTATTTTATAGATAGAAAATTTGTAAGGGCCTAAGTATAATAGGTAGGAGAATCTTATAGCTACTATACTAGCTGTTTGCTATATCTACTATAGAGTTAGTAAGTAATTATAAGGTAAGACCTGCTTACCTAATATGAATTACTTATACTATATGCTTTTAATGTATACTGCCCTTAAATACCCTAGAGGTCTTATTTTATCTATATTTCTCTATTTCTAACTTATTAAATAAATACTAAGGAAGTAAGAATAAAGAATATAGTATAGAAATAATTACCTATACTTCTTACTTTATATATTTTTACTTTCCCTATATATAAACTTTAAATCTATATTATAAGTTACTACTTATACTAACTTATCTAGATCTATATATATATTTAGTATTAATATATAGCTTTTTATTAAAGTAATTATTTCCTATAGTACTACTAACCTTTAAGGTAAAATATAATAAATATCCCTTCTAGGTAAGCTTTTATCTAGTAATCTTAACTAAAGTATATATTATTTAGGATATAGATAAACCTTTTATCTGCTTATAGTACTATCTATACCTTCTATAGTAAGACCTCTAGAAGCTTAATAATTCTCTACTAGTTCTCTTTCTTATAAATTAGGACCTTTAAAATAAATTCCTTCTTACTATATAGATTATAGTAAATTAAATTAAGATAGAGAAAGGTATACTTAGTAGCTAATTAACTATAGATAAGTATTCTAAGGATATAAGTAAATTAAGAGTTAGTAGTAATAAAATCGCTAATAGAAAGTATTATTTAAACTCTATCCCTATATAAGAAAAGAAAAAAGGTTAATACTAAAGTATATACTAGAAAAGAAAAGGCAGGGTGCCTTAAGGTATATATAATAATATAAAAGAGACCTTATTATACTATTAAATAGTATAACTACCTAGATTACTAATATAGCTTATATTATATATTTATTAGTATGCCTATAGGAGCTATTATTTAGTAGGGTAGCTACTAATAAGAAGTCTAGGACTATATAAACCGAGAAAATTTTCCTTATTACTATAGTATAGAGCATACTTTATAGAATGTGTGATTGCTATATTGTATATCTTTTTACTACCTACTATTACCTCCTTTCCTAATATCTCCTTATTATTAAGAATCTTATAAAGGTATAGGTTAAGTACCTTTACTAACTTTAGGTAGTACTTTTAAATATTATTAAAAATCTCTTATATCTCTAGGTACTATATTATAAAGTAGCTATTAAGTAGTAATAAAATAGTAATATTTATATTCTTATAATAGATTAGTATTATAGCTATATTCTAAAAGTTTATATAGAGGATATTAGACTTAAATTATCTATATTATAAGTTAGAAATAAATCTTAGTAAATATACTAGATAGAGAAAATACTTATACTTATCCTCTTTAAGAAGTATAAAGACTTTATTATACCCCCTTTATTATATTACTACTTTATATAGGTAAAGCCCCTTATAAATATTTAGTAATCCTATTTTCTTCTAAAGTTTTATTAGCTACTTACTCTTTAAAATGTTTTATAATTAATTAGTATTTAAAGAAGGGGTAAGGCTTACTTAGGTTATAGAAAATCTACTTAGAATAGAAATAGCTAGTAGTACTTACTAGATAGCTAGCTATCTTCTAAGCTAATTTAGAGTTATTTATACTAGAAATAAGTAGGTTAAAGATATAGACTATAAGCTAGTTATTAGATTTTAAATACTAGTATAACTTACTATTCTTATTCTACTCTATATTAGTAGTAGCTTAAAATAATAGCTAGAGAGCTTACCTCCTAGTAATAATATTATCTTAGAAGGTCTCTATCCTAGTATATAAAAAGGGACTATAGGTTATAACTATAGATTTTATAATAAGGCTATATACTATAGTAAAAATCTAGGATATAGAAAATATTAAAAGGCTATTATAAAAGTATTTCTATAGAAAAGTATCCTTACTAAGTTAGAGAAGAGTAGCTTAAAAGTTAGACTTAATATACTTATCTTTTAGCTATATATAGAATAATACTAGTAAGATAATAATTCCCCTAGTAAACTCTTATATCCTTTAAGAGTTAAGATATCTACTTAGAGACTATAGCTACTTCTAACCTAGTAGGAAAGAAAAGGATTAGAATACTTATATTACTTCTATATAAGCTACTTATATTAGTATCTTAGGCTCTTTAAATAGTAGGAGAAAAAGTTATTTAGAAATTCCTTAGTACTTTAAATAAGTAGTATTAATTAGATAGCCTCTAATTCTATTTATATATAGTATAAATATATCTTAAAGATATAAAATTAGTAAAGTAGTAGTAAACTTATTTAGGGCTTACTAAGCTTACTAAATGCCTTTATAAGTTAGAAGTCCTTACTCTACCTTAAATTCTTAAGAAAATTCTCTATTTATATTTTAGTTAGTAATTCCTTAATAATAGTAATATTATTCTTTAATTATATACTATAGTAACTATATTTAATAGTATTATAGCTAAGATCCTTTTACTTACTAATTAGGATTATATAGAAATAATAAGGTAGGTTTACTATTAGTCTTAAATAGCTTATAAGATTTTACTAGGATAGTATATTACTTAAAATTATAGAGATAAAACTATAGATAAAAACAGGTTTACTATTTATATCTATTACTATTCTATAGTTAAGCTCTTATAAAAAAGAGAAGTACTTAATAGTATTAGTAAGGAAGGCGCTAAAGGGACTAAGTATAAGAGTATAGAGGCTTTTCCTTCTATTATATAAATATTTCTTAAGAAATTATAGAATAAGATAGAAGCCTATTAGTAATTAATATATATTTTAGAAAAGACTAAATATATTAATAAAAAGGTAGAAGGGTAGTAATACTATTTTAGAAGTAAAGTTTTTCTATAGGTACTTATAACTATATATAGAGATTTTAGCTTTAGCCTAAAGAGGTGTACTTAAAATAAGTAGTTAGAATTTCTATATTTTACTATTAAAAATATATTATATAAAGTTCTCTTATTATAATAAAGGTAAGAGATTATTATTCTTAGGCTTAAAGTTATAGTCTATAAAAATATTAAGGCGCTAGTAAATACTAGTAGGCTTAATAGTATACTATAGGTCTAGAAATAGTATAAACTCTTATTACCCCTTTTAGATAGTTAAAAATTATAAAGGCCCCTTTTTTTCTTTTATAATATTTAGTAAATAAGATATTAAGTAAACTTCTTATATTTATAGTATTAGTTAGCTAGCTTAGTTATACTGTCTTATCTTATAGCAATTATTAAGTCTATACTAGATAACTCTCCCTAAGTAATACTAGCTATTATATCTTATTTAGTATATAAAATCTAATAGCTATATTAGTAGCTTATCTATATATATAATATACTACCCTAATGTTATATATATACTCTCTCCCTAGGTGTTAGCCTTCTATAGCTTATTTATATTATTATCTATCTAGACTACTATACTATAATAGATAAGTTACTAATTTATTAGTAAAGATAGGAAACTTTTAATTAGAGAGTATAGGTTAAATATAAGTATATCCTCTTTAAGAATAGAATAAGTTAGTAGTATTTCTATATTTAGGTTAACTATATAGTATTATAGTGGTACTAAAGGTAGGCTTTTCTTAAAATAATACTTTAATATATCTTTATAGTAAGGGATCTTCTTAACCTCTTCTAAGCTATTTATTATTACTAGGACCTTATAAAGTTCACTATATATAGTATAAGATAGTCCCTATTTCTACTCCTATAGGAATAAGCTTATCTAGAAAATAGTTAGGCTAGGTAGTTTAACCTAATTTAAGACTAGTAATATAGGGTCTTAAGAGTTAGAAAGTATATCTATATCTATATAATTAGATTTTAAACTTATCTTAATACTTTTATCTAATAAAGAAGGCTTATATAATTCCTTAAAAATAGAATTAGTCTCCTTATTAGTAATAATAGTTTCTACTACCTCCTTCTCCTAAGAAGTCTATTCTAGTTAAGGCGGAATATCTAGAGTGTAAATTATATCCTTTAGAATTTACTAAACAATTCTAAGAGTATTAGTAGCTACTAGCTAGTCTTTATAATAGTTATTTATATTAAAGTCGCTAAGAGTATTAAAGGAATACTTAATCTTATTAAGCTATAAGTTAGCTAGGAATTTAATCTAATCTTTATAATAGGGCTTATTTTAAATATTATCTAAATTACTTATATTAAGGTATATACTCTCTCTTCTAGTCTCTAATATAAGTAGTTTAGGTATACCTATTTACTAGTACCTAATATTACTAGTATCTAGGAAAAGGTTTATACTTTCTCTTTATAATTAGATAGTATTTTAGAATTCTCTAGTCCTTTAAGATTTAGCTTCTATATATAATTATATTACTAGGATTATATTTCTTTTTTTTAGCTAGCTTTAAGGTATTAGCCTTACTTACCTATCTAAGGAGTTATTACTAACTATAGTAAACCTAGTTAGGTTAAATAAGTCTCTTAGATTCTACTATACTATACTATCTCCCTATATTTGCTTTATAATTTAGAGGTAAAAGAAAGAAGGCTAAACTTATAGGTAAATAGTAAAGCCTAGTAGATTCTTATTAAAGAATAAGGTAAGTAATATATAGAAGATCTAGAGGTAGTATAGTAGTAATATCTATCTATACTAGTATAGCTTATAGTATTTAGAAGTTTACTAGCCTTACCCTTAGGATAAAAAATCTCTTTTCTATATCCTTTACCCCTATATACTCTATAGTTACTTAAAACCTACTAAGAAGCTTTAATATAAAAATAGAAAGCTTTATTATATTCTTTTTAAAATACTAACTATTATCCTAATAATACTAAGTTTAACTAGCTATAGAAGCTAGAAGAAATACGCTAATAAGAAGTAAAAGGAGCTATAGTAGAAGAAGAATTACTATAGTATAAAGGAGAGTAGCTAGAGTAGTAGTAAAGTAGGCTTATAGGGTAGGAAGAGCCTACTTAATAGATATATTAGGTCTTAGAGTAGAATTTATAAGAGGGTAGATAGTATAAGTATAACTATAAGCTTTAGGAGAGAGTTATAGCTAGATGTTATTCTAGTGTTATAGGTAAGTGTATATCTAAGTATATTAACTTAATATTTATAATCTTAGTCTACTTATTATAACTAGATAGGAGTGCTACTACTGCCCTAGTCTAGGAGTTATATACTATTAGGCTAATATAGAGAGCCTCCTAACCTATCTATATAATAGCTAGTATAATAATCTTTAGTAGAGGAGTAGTTTAAGGAGCTAGGTATAATTTTATATTACTATTTTTTTTTATATATTTATTTACTAATATTATAGATAAGCTATATGTTTACTATATAAGCTAACTTCTACTATACTTAACTAGATAGGCGACTAATAAGGAGGTAAGTTCTTTTAATACTTTCTTTTTATATAAACTTATATAGTTTAGGTTAATAGTCTTAGGTTTTACTATATATATATATAGCTTACTACTATAAAGACTAGGCTCTTAAACTAGCCTTAATATAATAAGAGTATTTAAAATATCTTCTTATAACTAGAGGTCTTTATTTAAGTTGCTATATTCTATTAATTTAATAATAAGTAGAAGGCTAATACTATATAGTATTATATAAAGAATATTGTCTTTCCCTATAAAGGTGCTATTAAGGTAATAGCTCTATATAAGTTTAGTAATAATCTCTTAACTTAGTAATATAAGTTCTTTATAGAGTTTTAGGTAAGTTACTATTCTTTAACTTTTAAATATATATATATATATTAACTTATTATTAAAGATAGATTAATCTATATATATAGGGTAATAAAGACTTTATATAGCTTACTAAGATTAAGTATATTTAATACTTCCTAATTAATGTATTTAACTAGAGTAAATTCTATAATATCCTTAGGTTTATAAAAAAGTATCTTAATCTTACTAGGTTGAACTAGTAAGTCTATAACTAGTGTAAGTATAAGCTCTTATCTAATATAACTATTTTACTACTCTAACTAATATTAATCCTAGTTATTTAGTATTAGTTTAGAATCCTCTATAAGCTATATCTAAATTTACTATATAATAGTTAAGCTATTAATAATCCCTAATATATACTATACTTATACTATAGTAAAGATATAATATAAAAGTAGTTATAATAGCTTATAGATAATCTAGGAGTTAAGTAATACTTAGTAGCCCTAATAGATATTATTTTAAAGTAATACTCCTAGAAAGGCGCTAAGAATAGGTAAAAGAAAGAGATCTAGCCTATTTACCTATTTATTATAAGTAATAATAACTCTAACTCTAACTCTAATTCTAACTTAAGCTACTATAGTATTTATAATAACTATTTAGATAGTATACTATTTATAATACTTTCTAATTATTTATATAAATATAATATATCTAGCACTACTATTAAGGACCCTATATATTAGATTAATCCTTACTTATATAACTTTAATATTAGAAGCCTCTAGGAGTAGAATAACGACTAGTTTAGTAGTAATATAACTTATATAACTAGGATTTTTCTACCCTTATTAGGTTTTTTCTCTATATTAACTTAGCACCTATTTATTTTTATAGCTTTAGTCTTAATAGTATAGACTTTAGGTAGCGCTTTATCTATATTAGTATTTTAATTTACTAGGCACTATATAGGTTACTTATTTTTATTAAGCCTAGAATTCTAAGGAGTATATATAGTATATATTATAAAATAAATAGTATAATAATAACTAGAAGGAATAATAATTATTTTTTACTAGAAATATTTTAGCTTTTATTTAGAAGAAACGTAGCTAATATTATATAATTACTAACCTAACTACCTTATTATATTATTGCCCTAGCTATTTACTCCTTACCTTAAACGAATTTTCTCCTAACCTAGGTATATATTACTTCTTTCTATAAGCTAGGTAAGCTTTTCTTTTAGGTATCTTCTCTTCTTTTTTTACTAATTAAAATATATAACTTTTATAGAGTTCTTATTATAATAAAATAGTAGGTAATAATTCTACCTCCTCTTTACTACCTTTAGAGTAAACTCCCTAGCTAATAGCATTACCCTCCCTCTTAGTAAGTACTAATAAGAGCTAGTTTAATATAATTTATAAAAAGGTATTATAAGATATATTAGAAGCTATTAAGATTATAAAATAAAGTATAAAGAAAGAAGACTTAACTACTACTATTCTAAATAACCTAGTATAGACTAAAAGTATAGAGATTCTAGATCTAAATAATAGTAATATAATTATTTTATTTTAATAAGATATTATATATACTCCTAGCTTTAGTAAAGAAAGAAAAGATACTATAATAAACTAGAAGATAAGCTAGAATAAAAAGAAGAAGAGGAGGAAGCTAAGGAGGAGAAGGTAGTAATAGTAATAGCATTACTAGTATAAAGTATAGTAGTAAAAGGAGAGTAGGTAATTAAAAAAGGAAAATACTAGGTAATATATATACCTATAGAAAAATTTCTACTATAAGGTATAAAGAAATAAAAGTACTAGCCTTATACTTATTTCTAATATTAAAGATTAAGTATTACCTATCTAGTAATATTTTACTAGTATTAATAGCCAAGATTGTATTAATAGCTATATATATATAGTGTTTATAGTATAAGTTTAACCCCTTTATATTAGGATTCCTATTTAAGGCTATTTATATTCTTTAAATAGTATAGTGCTAGTGTTATATTTAGTAAATAAATATAGCTACCTTTATTCTTATTTCCTTTCCTACTAGCTTCTTCTCTCTCTTCTTTAATACCTCCCTTCTATATTATTATTTCTTTATAAGAGGATAATCTTAAGCTTCTTACTACCTATTTTACTATATCTTTTTAATTTATTACTATCCTATCCTATCTTTTAAGTATAAGTATAAGGCTAGTAGAAAGCCCTTATTTCTTATAGTAATAATTAGTATAAGTACCCCTAAGTTATCTTAAGCTACTAAGCCTATTACTAGTCTATTAATAACTAAAGCTATTATATTTAAGGCTATAAAGAAAATAAAGTAAGTAAATCCTTTTACTACTATTCCTAAGAAATCTACTAACTATAACTCTAGTAACCTATTATACTATACTCTTTAGGATATAAGCCTTCTAGGCCTAAAGGATCTAAAGGTCTATCTAACTACTATAAATTTTCTCTATACTCTATAAATTAAGAATAGAGATAAATCCTAGCTTAGCTTAGCTTAGAATATATTTATAACTAAGCGTCCTAATATTATACTTAGAATTTATACCTTTATAATAGGCTTAGTAATACCTAACGATTTTAAGTTTTTATTTCTAATAAACTCTAGTTATAGAATATTAAGGAAGAGAACTCTAGTATTTAATTCTAACTATATTAAAGGCTACTATAAGCCTAATATTAATAAATATAGCTTTATTTAAAAGGAGTATACTACTTATAGATCTAAGTAAAAAGTAGTAGGTCTATTCTATATAAGAAAGTATACCTATACTTAATCTTTTTATTAATATATACTATAGGTATAAAGAAAAAGAAGACTATCCTAGTTAAAAAAGACTTAGATACTAAGTATAGTATAATTAAGAAGTATAATATAGATAATTTTAAGGATAATAAGCTCTTAAGTAATATATCTAAGCTTACTACCTTAACCTTAGGAGGTAGTCTTACTTATAAGCTTAAGCGCCTTATTCCTAAAAAGAAGCCTATTACCCTAAAGAGAAAGCTTATTACTCTTAAGACTCCTACTACTCCTAGGAAGAGGGCTACTACTATAAAGTAGATATTTGCTATAAAGTAGATACCTATTACTTATAAGTAATCTTAAGTAGCTCTTATTGCTAAGGAAGATAATAAAGTATTAGAAGAGTTAAAGCCTACCTTTCTTAGACCTATTAATAATTCTACTATATTATCTATTACTAGTAAACTAGAAGTAGAATAGGTTATACTAGTCCTACCTTCCTTATTACTATTTAGAAGCATTACTCTCCTTAATCCTATCTAACCTACCTCTCCTAGCTACTAGTATAATAAAGGTATTATAGAATTTAAGATTTAATTTATATTTATCCTATTCTTTAATATTATATCTCTATATTAGTACTAGTTAATCCTCTACTTAGTAGTAATATCCCCTTATCCTTAGATACTACTAGGTCCTACCTTAAGAGCCTAGGATTTAGTTATTACTAAAGGTCCTTATTATAATATACTATAATAAATTAAGACTTTAAAGAAGTACTATATTTTTTTTCTTACCTTAATTTTAATATTTATAAAGAGAACCTATTAGTAAGCTTAGAGCTTACTAAGTATTTAAGTAAATAATAAGATTTAGCCTATATAGAGTATAGGTAGGTTTATTTTTAATATATTTATATTAAAGTAAATTTTACTAATAGCTATTATCTAGTTATTTTTATTTATATTTTAGCTTAGGTAGTAGGAGATTCTTCTTATAATAAAGGATTAGTTATATAGTTTTATCTTTAGGTTTTTTTATTATAATTTCTTTTTATAATATATAACTTATAAATAATTATAGTATTAGGTTCTTTTTATATTAGAAACTTTAAAAAGCTAGGAGCTATATAAGAAGGTGTTTTAGAAGGTATATAATATAGATAGTAGAGGTAGAGGTATTTAGTATTCTAGTAATATATAGTAAGTCCTACTTACTAGATAGCTTATAGTAATACCTAGAATAGGATAGGCTTTAATACCTTTACTTTATTATATATTAATAATTACTAAGCTTTACTACTTTTATTAGCTTAATTTAAACTATAAATTAAATTTCTACTAAATACCTACCTACCTAAGTAAGGCTAGTTATATACCTAGGTTAGTAAAGCTAGGCTAGTATTTATATACTAGATCCCCCCCCCTATTTTATTATTAGAGGTGTCTTTTCTAAAAGAAATAGGTTATACTTTAAATATATATTAAGCCTATTAATAGTATTATAAATACTTAAAGTCTATTTATTATATAGTATTATAAAAATAAAATATTAATATAGAATTAAAAGCTTTTATTATATTTAAAAGATTATAAAATTATAATACTATCTTAAAAAAATAGTATAGTTAAAAAAAAGTATTTATAAGATATTATATAGTATTCTTAATAGATAATATAAGTAGTATATTTTTTATATGCTATTAATATGTATTACTATATCTAAAGTATGTTAAAAAAATTGCGCTATGTTGATTTATATTAGTGTTTTGGGATTGACTATATGCCCCTTTAAAAGTCTATCGCGCCACGCACCATATTCGCCAGCCAGTGCGAGACATGTCAGCCCCCCAAAATGTGGACTAGCCCATGTTAGAAAATAGCCCCCTCCCGGTAGGTATAGACGCCTTCGTATTCCACAGTCGTACCATCATCCCCCCCCCCCCCCCCTTCCAGCACATCACACCACAGAGTTGGGAGCGCCAGCCACCAAACCAACCACCACCAACCACCAACTCGGGGGAGGTAAAAAAAAGAACGCAAACTGGACGCGCAAGCTGGCCCCCCCTTCCCCCCCATCCCTTGCTCGGTTACAGAACCCTTGAGTGCTGGAGCCTCGCAGCTTCACAGGCCCGTCGACAGACCCCCTGGCCGTTTAAACTTTTGACAAACAAAGTGACGAGTCAAAAAAAAGAGTCGAGGGCGGCAAACGAAACGAGAAGAATAAAACAAATCAGTAGCCGGAAACAAACAAGTCACAATAAGAAGATTTGGTTTTTGTAGTTGCTAGGAGTAAATGTCCATTCTGTAGTTCCTAACTTGGGCTCATCTCAATATGTACAGAGAAAGGGTATTGTGTGCAAAAGTGCAGCTCTATAAGCAAGATTCCCAAAAAAATGTTCTCGTGTAAACATTGTCTTTTTTTTTTCTGTCCTGTCCTGCAAGGCACTCATGTCAGGATTGACTCTTTCATGAGCACACTTGCCCGATCATAAGACTGTTCTGTTTTGTTCCATTCTGCGCCTGGTTACCCATATGCCATCTATTGTCATAAACATTCCAGTTTCCATCCCATGGGGGGTATCTCTTTCTTGCCTTTTTTTCTGCAAGAAAAGAAAAAATAAAACGACACTTCTATTTCATAAGCCATAAAAGTCAATTTTATGCTTTCGAGGGCGCACTGCGCAAACTCGCGAAAAATCAAAAAAAAATCATCAAAAGACGCAAGGTGGTCTTGGTGCCATCCTGGGCGAAGCATTGGCATCAGTCGACTAGCCGACTATAACATGCGGTATGCAATGCTTCTCGTCTTCCCTTTGCAGCGTAGGAAAGCGCTTAGAGGGTAAAGGTGAGGCCAGTGCTGCCAGAACCGAGAGTGGTCATGAGCTCGGTAGAGTGAGTGACCTTGGTCTGAATGTCGTCGTGCACCCAGTAGGCGTTGTCGCAAGGGAACGTCTCGCAGCCAGACATGGGACCGGCCTCGTTGACGGGCCACATCTGCTTGACATTGTTGTGGTCCGAGGGGGTGACAATGGCGGAGACGTCATAGTAGGTCATGCCGTTCCAGCCGTTAAAGGCGACCTCGCCCAGCATGCCGGGCTTGTTCTCCTGGCCCTTCTGGACGGCGTAGTAGTTGCCAATGTACTTGTCGGGGAAGGTGACGGTCGTCTTCTCCTTGTTGCTGACGACGACGGGCGCAAGGTCGGGCGAGCCCGGGCTGGCGGTGAAGTAGACGGTGCGCTCAATGTCGTCCAGGGTCCAGAAGGTGACCGTGTTGGCGGCTTGGGCAGCGGCGGCAGCGGCAGCGAGGCCGAAGAGAGTCTGGGTGAAGTGCATTTTGATAGGGGGGGTTTTGGTGAATGAGCTTTTGTGAGAAAAAAGGTTCAAGGATAGTGTTGATCGTCGAGATCTTGGTGTGATATGTATGTGGGTGAGGGAGTGAGGGTTTGCTTTCAAAGGAATGAAGAAGCAAAGAGGTTCCTGTCAAAGGAAGTAATAAAGTCAGACGACTTGTTGAGAAGGAATGTTTTCAAAGGGATTGTATGTGCAACAAGAGAGGAGAAAGGAAATGGGGTCGGGGAGGGGGGGGTGCTTTATAAGTGAAGCCGTCTGGGGCAAAAGGTGAGAAGTCTGAAGAAGCATCTGGTTCTGGCTAACTGGGTAGCGAGGTACATAGCGAGGGCGTGGGTCGTGTCAAAGATTCTAGACCAGAAAGTCTGGAGCCGGGTATCCACGTAGGGATACTTGGGGTTCTCTGTGTGGTGTGATATACAAGAGTACATAGTTACTGTACATACTCGTACATACAACCTGTTCGTGGCGGCCTGGCTTGCCGGGGATTCATCGTTGCTGTTGTGTCTTGGGATGGGCGGGAAGTCTATCTGGTGTGGATGCGCCCAAGTGTGCGGTCGGTACGGTCTGTACCTGACTGACTCTATGCAACTTGCAAGCCACAGTCCACACCCCCCTCATTATTATCCATTATCCATTCATAGTTTGATCCATTATCCCGCGTCACACTGTGCGGACAGGTCCCCTGTTCCAAAGTACCGCCTGTACCTTGACTAGCCCCGACGTCTCATCCTCTCCGTTGCCACCTATGATGTGAGTGGGACGGAGAACGGTGTGGCCACTCAGTACTCATAACCTTTGTCTTGTTGTATGTATGTACCTGCAGGCTGCAGCGCCCGCCGTCTGGACAAGAGCCAAGAGGGCTGATTCTGGTTCATTATTCCCTCATTTTGGGCTGAATACAGCTCGCTGCAGGTAGCTAACCTGACAATGGTTTGGGCGGCAACTTTGTCCCGACAAACATTTCCAGTCTCGCCATTCGATTCTCAGGCTGGCACCATGTACAAGAAGTCGCCGTCCTATTCCGTATTCGTAGACGCTTCTCGCATCGTTGTCGAGGTACATACCCTGTCACAAAACGGTGGACATGTAAGAACTGGCAAGATAATAAGAGCCGTTTACCGACCATGTTCTGGAATCAAAAAGCGGTTCCGCTCCTTGCTCCGTTCTGGTGGAGAGCGAAAGAGTTTTCTCCGTTGCGTCCAAGCATCGACAAAAGGTACCTTTCGGGGCCCAGTATTTTCCGGTATTTGACGGCGTGGACAATACCAACGACGCTTTTTTTAAGAGTTTTCAACGGAGCGTCCACCGGTAGATACGCCGGCGGGCAGTTTTCCGACGCGCTGGTTCTTGAACGTCTTTGTTGGCTGCCTATGTGTCCACCTCGTACGAATTAGTCGGTTACCAGTTATTAGTTACCACCTACCTGCCTAATGTGGTGGTGCTCCTCGTAGTTACAGAAGCGACTCTACTCAAGTCTCGAGCATCGCCGCCACTCGGCGCATAGTGATCCAAATATTACTGCCAGACTTGTCTCATCTGTCTGATCCTAGCCTACATGCTCCGTTGTCGCGGTTGCATGTCTCTGAGCGCTGCTCTGCAGGCATCAGTCAATTTCTTTGTTCTCCAGACGCTGCAGGCTGTCCTACAGCCTGCATTGGGCGGGACAGTTGGTAGAGTTTGTGACTGGCAACGGTTCGACAAGAGTGGCATTGTTTTAAAGTACTCTCTTCAGCCTGGAACGTGCGACTCAAGCCGCGCTGCGCTTTACAATCGACATGTTCGTCGTGTACTCCGTACCTCTAGTCAGATATTCCGACAAACTTCTGACTTTGCTAAGCCCTCCACTTTTCTGTCAGTAGTCGTCCGTGCAAAGTTCTTCGTAGCAGAAAGCCGTGATTGGAGGACGAGGCTTCTAATACGGCCGGAATCGCTCCTCCCCAGGTACCTGACGGTATGGCGTGCGGCGGACCGGCAGTGGCATGGAAGTACCTGACGGGAGGCGAAAGCTTGGCCCTCGGTGCCCTCGGTGTCGATAAAGACGTCTCCGTTAGGCTCCGTTCCGTTAGCCAAAGAGGGCTCGACTCATGCAGTCTGTAGTAGGTAGTAGTCGTCACCAAAATTGGGATGCGGCATAAAAGCAAGCATGTGAATACAAGCCGGTCGCGTGCATGACTGCAGAAGGCCAGTCGTTGCATGAGCATGATTGGGTCCACGTATATGTGTATGTATGTGTGTAGGCAAACGCATCTTGTGCCTCGTCCTTTTTTTGGCTCTATTTTTCTTGCTTGTGGTGAGGGACGAGATGGAAAATCGCGCAACAGCGGGCTTGA
This sequence comes from Cordyceps militaris CM01, assembly GCF_000225605.1. Taxonomy (NCBI): domain Eukaryota; kingdom Fungi; phylum Ascomycota; class Sordariomycetes; order Hypocreales; family Cordycipitaceae; genus Cordyceps; species Cordyceps militaris. Next base: position 4,039,229 of record NW_006271970.1, read on the forward strand.
GGCTGAAAGGATTGGCCGTGGCCTTGCAGCAAATGCTGCATTTGCTGACCGACAGAAAAGAACCCCGATGGCGGCGGACGGGCGAAAACCACGCAACACGTTTCCAAGTCGGTGGTTTGCCGCTGGGCGGTCTAGGTAATGCAAGGTACCGATAGAGAGATCTTGAACGGGCGCGCCTGAGGCAATGGAACGATTGCCTGAGATGAATCGGGCAGGTCGTTGCAACAGCGGCTTGGTTTTCGTTTTGAGTTTTGGGCGCTGCTTGGGCTTTGCAAATTGGGCATGTCAAACGAACGTGTCGTGGCGGTGGGCTGGCTAACGTGGCTAACTAACCGAGTCAAGGCAGTCAAGAGTGTCAAGAGTCAGGGCGAGGAAGGTGCGCTGCTCGGTGCTTCGGAATCTGCTGCAGGTACCGCTACAGGTGCAGCTACAGTGGTTGTATCAGTACATTGTGCCTTGCATCAGCAGCTCGTCCGCTATTCACTTGATCCGCTGCAGCCTTCACGGGTACTGTATCTCTGGAGGTAATACTGCGTTAACTATAGGTACCTGTTACCAACAGGGCAGCCTCACCTGCACCTGTATGCGTACCGACCCAATACATGAGCCTCGCTCGGCACGCTTAGTATTATTGCAGCAATATTGGGAGCCAAGAACAAACATGTCACCCGACAAAACGCATTTTTCTCTTTGCATCTACGCAAGTCGCGAGAGCTGTTCTTTTGGGGGAATTTTTTTTTTCCAATTGTAGAAAGGCAAGCCTGTCAAGCGTTTGCACCAATAATCCCGACCCGACGTGACGCCTTGTACAGTGACTTTTGGTCGTGATCACTCATCAACTCAAAGGTTGCATAGCCCCCGGCGGAACATGCCGACGTGTATGTACAACTACAAACCATCACCACAAAGTGACTTGGATAAAAGCCTGCGGCTTCTGACAATTGTTTTCTTCAGGGCGCGCCAACGCCTCGCACGTGAATGTACCTACCTAGCCGTGTCCTACTCGCTCCAACAATGGTACCGAGTCGCTCCCTCACGGCTACTCCGAAGGCGTCTGTAACTTGACTCTCGCTTTGTCACAAGTTGGCCGTCGGGTCTCGGGCAGCAAGCAAGCTCGTTTTCTCGTTTCTCCCACTCGTTCCCGGCCGTCGCATACAACTCTGGTCCGAGCAGGCGAACACTAATTAACAAACCACGGTGTGCTTTGCAGCCAACGTGAACTACGGAAGCGTGTGGCAGTGAGTTTCGGAGATGGCAAGGGAATTTGACGCTTCTGTGCAAGTAACGCAATCCTGAGCTGTCGTCACCTCTACTCTAGCACTTTGGTTGCAAAGTGTAGCGCCTTGGTTGTCGAGTCTCTATCGTGACAGGAGAAAAGTGCCGGCCCGTAACCACTCATGTCAGGGTGAAAAGTAGACACTCTCATGGGCCAAGCCAGACAGTCAACTTGCAGCCGTAGCCAGTGACATACCGTAGTATTGACACAGTTGAACGCGCCTTTAATCACAATCCATCATCTGCTCCTGTCCTCCAAATGTCCCCTCTCCCGTTCACTCCCCATTGCCGCGCCGCCCTCCGCCGGCTCCCCGCGCCGCCTGTTCGCGGTTCCAAAACGACCGCAGCACAAACACCATGACCAGCACGCCGCCATCCACACCAACAGCCCACGCGTACCCGATCCGGTACCGCGGGGCATCCGTCGTCTTCCACACAAACAGCGGCAGCCACGCGCCAAACGCGTTGCCCACCGTGTTCATGCTGCTCAGCACCAGCGCGCGCTCCTCGGCGTCGCCCGCGCACACCTCGTTGGCCCAGGCGTACACGACGGGCGCGACGCCATTGGCCGAGCCCGCGAGGAAAAACGCGGCCAGGGTCAGGCCGGCCGGCACGCGCCACACGGCCAGCACCGCCGCCGCCAGCGCGTTGAGCACCGCCGTCGCCGCAATCAGCGGCACCTTGGCGTCGGCGTGCGCGTCCGACAGCACGCCGCAGACGAGCGCCGCCGCAATCGTCACCGCCGGCGAGACCGTCGTGATTGTGTTGATGGCCGCGACGCCGTAGCCCTCGGCCTTGAGCCACAGCGGCAGCCCGCTGTTGGCCGACACGCCGTCCGCCTGCGAGAAGAAGAAGGCGAAGCCCACCAGCACCCAAAAGTGCCAGCCCGCGAGCGTGCGCCGCGCGGCCGCCCATGTCAGCGGCCTGCGCGGCTCCGTGCGGTCGCGGCGCATGCGGGCCCGCGCGAGCGCCGCCTCGCGCGCCGTCAGAAACGTCAGCCGCGGCGCCTCGGGCAGGCCCGGCAGGCAGACGAAGCCGAGCACGGCGACGGGTATGGTGCACGCGAAGCAGATGATGTACAGCCAGCGCCAGCCCTCGATGCCGGCGCGCAGGTGCAGCGATGCGTATGCACCCGACTGGATGTAGCCCGCGCTCATGGCGCCGACCTGGCTGGCGACGAAGAACAGGGCGCCGCGGCGGCCGGCCTCGGCCCGCGTGTACCAGCACCCGAGGTACCACTGGACGGCCGGGAAGAAGAGGCTGCCGGCGGCGCCGATGAGGAAGCGCACGGCGTAGAGCGGGCCGACGCTGTTGACGCGGTACTGCGCCAGCGTGAGCACGCCCCAGAGCACGTCGGCCGCGGGGATGCACCAGCTGGCCGAGAGCCGCGTCATGAGCAGCGTCAGCGGCACCTGCAGCGTGATGTAGCCCACCATGTACGCCGTGTTGAGGTAGTTGAGCTCGTTGCCAAAGAGGTGCAGGTCCTCCCGCATGCCGCTCACGTAGGCCGCGCTCAGCGCCGACTGGTCGAGCACCTTGGCCCAGTAGGCGAGGAAGACGAAGACGAGGATGAGGAGGTCCAGCTTGAGAATGAGACGCCGCTCCTCGGGCGTGTCGCTCGGTGAGAACCACTGGTACCACTTCTGGCGGACGGGCTGCTCCTCTTGGAGGGTAGTGGCGGAGGAGGCATCGAGAGGTTGGAGTGCGGGCTGTTTTTCAGTGGGTGTGGTGGTGGTGGCACTGACTGCGGTCTTTTCAACAGTGTCGGACATTGTGTTGGACGGATAGGTCGTGTTGATGGCTGAAAAGACTGTGAAAAGCACGAGACGGAACGGGCCGACGAGGGCGCTGCACCGATTTCGGGCGTGCATCGTGTGCCATCACGCCATCGCCAGTGCCCACAGTCGAAACCCGAGTCATCTCCAGGGCAAGGATATGCTCTCGTGACTGTTTATGGGCCCGGGTTATCTGTCGATCCGTTTTTGATGATCTCTTCGACTAATTCGTGGTCCAACAAGGTGCAATTGGCCAGAAAATGAGATGCAAACATTGTTAAATGCAATTGTGTAAGACAGCTTCCGCAACGCATGGGCGTCTTATGCGACACGGAGAACGAACCAACATACTAGGGAACCACTCCCAAAGAGATGTTGCTATGTCCCGAATTAGTGGACAAGATGAAAATAAACGCGGCGTCTCGGTGACCATGGTATAAGATTGCTAGCACGCGTTCTCTTACTTACAAGTCTCTGGCAGTTTATACTTGGAGGCTTACAGCAAATTCTCTGGTTACCCCTCACAAGTATGGTGTTTGTTGGAGATTGGATATTGACGCCCTTGAGCTCAGTGATATAATTGTCATGGTAGGTAGGGGGCTTGCGGGAGTCACAGGTCATACCTATGTATTTCAAAGCCAGCTGGGGGCTCATCATTCTGTAAAGTCAATCACCACGTGTGCTCTCTGGCCATGCCGTTTGAATTGGGTTGCAAGTCAAGGCAAAGAATGTCACCTCTGTGCAATGGTTGGTTGACGGCACTGAAATCGAATGGATACTGTACTTTTCGAGCATTTCTCATGATATTCGGCAGCGGAGCTCAGGCTCGCATGCACCCATGTACACACCCGGTACACTATATAAGACGAGCGTAGCAATTAGATACTTTTATGTAGCGTTTTCATTAATGTACTTTTTTTGTAGGCGTTGCTGACTGGCGTCTTTCAACACCGGTGCGCGCCACACCTTGCCCATGACCGTCCCTTACTTGGTGCGCTTGTACACCTTTGCCAGAAAGACTTCAAAAATCTCCTTTTTGAGGCCGTCGCTCTCGTCAACCTTGGCAATCATGGCGCGGATCTCTTCGGCGCGCTTCTCCTCAAACTCGAGGTAGACATCCTTGAGCTTCATGTCGTCGTAGAGCTTCTTGATGACGGCCTCCTTGGCGTCGTCCTTTTGACCGTAGTTTTCCTCGAGAATCTGGCGCTGGGCGGGCGTGGCCAGCTCGAGGGCCTTGTTGACGAGCCAGGAGCACTTGTTGTCCTTGATATCGGTGCCGATCTTGCCAATGTGCTCGGGCAGGCCAAAGTTGTCGAGGTAGTCGTCCTGGACCTGGAAGTACTCGCCGAGGGGGATGAGGATGGCCTCGGCCTGCTTGAGGTTGGCTGGCGTGGCGAGGTTGAGCTGGTGGAGGGCGAGGGCGACGGGGAGGTAGAATGAGTAGTAGGACGTCTTGTAGATGACGATGAACTGGTACTTTTGCATGGAAAAGTTGTCGAGGTTGACCTGGTCCTCGGGGGCGGTGAGCAGGTCGCAGAGCTGGCCGAGCTCCGTCTGCAGCGCGACCTCGTGGAAGAGCTCGACGAGGTCAATGTAGGCCGGGTGGGTGCGGAAGAACTTTTTGAGCAGCGTGTAGATGGACGACTCGAGCATAAAGGCGTCGTTGATGGCCGTCATGCCGACGCCGGGCATGCGGTACCAGCAGGGCTTGCCGCGGCGGGTGATGCTGCTGTCCATGATGTCGTCGGAGACGAGGAAGAAGGCTTGCAGCAGCTCCGTCATCCAGCCGAGGGTGGCGGCGTGAAAGTATTGCTCGTCGGAGAGCTTCTCGCCGAGGAGGAGGGAGACGGAGTCGGGGACGGACATGCCGCGGTTGCATTTGCCGCCGAGCGTGTTGGTCTCGAGGCTCTATGTGCTGCATGTGAGCTGCTGTTTGGCACTTGATCACGACAATGGGTTCGTACCTCTTTGAGCCACTCCAGTTCCTTTTGGGGGAGCTTGTAGGACTGGGCATGTTCGAGGATGGCGGCCTGGAGCTTGGGCCAGACGGTCTCGAACTGCTGGAGGGTGGTGGTTTCGGCAGGCATCTTGTCTGATGGACTTGGGGTGAAGAAGAAAACGAGACGCTCCGAGCAGCTTTGGAGTATCTAGGTAGCAATTGCAATGAGGGCAATGCGGGGGCGGTAAGGAAATGAGGGCTTGTCTGGTTGGGTATCATGACTTTATCGCGGTTCAACCCCTCCACGTGATAAAGGTACATGCAATTTGGTGGCAAATTTGGTGTAGAGAGAGGTATTCAAGCCCCACTACATCAGGGGTCCCTGGCCATGGTGCAAAGGCCGGTGGCCAGACGCGGGGGCATTTGCACGGACATTGTCACATTGGGGTGATGAAGTTTTGATGCCATATTTGGAAATTGAGGCGACAAGGGCGTCTGCCTTGGGCGCCTGCGCTACAAAAGGGGAATGAAGCAACTCAATGGCTTGTGTTGGGATGGAAAGGTCCGTTGGTGGGGTAAATGATACAGAGGCCTGAGGTGGGCGGCTGGGAAGAAAAAACCCGAAATCCCACTTGCGTCTGGGCTGCCAAATTCCGTTAGTTAGAAGAGGCATGGACAGAAATACACCGCAACAACTCTTTTTGGACGCCGGGTTACGCCGACACTCAATTCGGCTCGTGCAGGAGTGCGACTGCATTTGGAGCAATTCCGATATGATTCTACAAATGAAGGCGCGGAAAACGGGGTTGGCCACGCATTGGTGCAAAAACGGTTTGCGTCACGGCGGGATGCATTCGGAAGTTTGCACAGTGGTTGTGGTAGTGCAGCGCGTGCTGGATGCGGCGAGCTGCGACCAACTGCGTGAATATTGAATGCGAATCAATATCCGAATGGCCCATTGCAAATCCTGGTGCAGTTGTTGGCTGGTGGACGGCCCCGGTGACGAAAGCCTGCCAACGCATGGCGACAATGCATTCACTGATTGTGCCTGTCGGGATCCGGCGTTTGTCAGGTTCCAATTGCGCCGATTCTGGTGAGTCAATGACGCCGGATTTCGGTACTCATGCGTGCGTCCTTGACAAGTTGGTGGTTGGGCAGGACTGGAATGCATTTGGAATGCTGGACGCGGTAGATGAATTCCTGTCTTCCAAGTGTTGCCAATCGCAACAGCGTTTCCGCGGCCACCCACTTCGCCGGTGACGGCTTTGACAAAGTTGAAGAAAAAAAGCAACAAGTGCCTTTGCAGGTTTGCAATGGGGCCAATAAAGCATCGATTTCCTGGACTGTCAGGAATGCCTGCATCGCACACGAGCTTTGGAGGCAGGGTAAGCGCAGGCAGTGAAGGTGCTACCCTGGAGCAATGCTGCCCGCATGTATATGTTTTCCAGAAGATTTCATGTCTGATTGGTAGTCATGTCAATCATCATCCAACACGTCGACCTTTGCTGATCAGTGAAACACCAGGTTCCAAGACAGAACTGGGTAAGTGACGCTACCAGCACCGACGGATGCAATCATCCGCGCTCGCAACGACTTATTCCTTCACCCGTTGACCGGAAATGTGCATCGGCTTTAGCTGTCATAGCGCACACTTCCTACCTACCAAATTAGGTAGTTTCGCCGCGACCAGTCTGCCAACAACAAGATTTTCATCGGCCGGCGAGACAGGGTTGTAATGACCCATGCTGAACCCAGCTATCCATGCATTGAACAAGCAGATCTACGCGGATCGCAGAGCCCGTGCTCGGAGTTATAACTACGGTTGCGGTCCGTTTTTATTTCATTTCCGAGCCGGACCACCATCAGATATGCACAAAGCACATCATCGAGATGGCTCCCGTGCCACTCCATATCCATGAGTACCTCGAAACCATCATCTAACCTGTCTTTGGACCTTTGGAAGCGTATCGCACGTACATGCCGGGACGGAAACATCAATGTATATGCATGCACGGCACAAACTCACGAGCTCCCATTGACGCTTTCCGTTGATGCACCCTCGTGCTGTATTCCAAGAAGCGAGAGTGTCTAGCTCTGCAGCAGCCCCGGTACTACGCCGTTTCTAAACCGCCCAGCTCCCACTTGGCCAGGTTGAAATGTTCGAACCGCAGAGGCAAGCAAAGCTGCTCGGCCGTTCCCAACGTCACGAGGCTCGCACCGAGGACGCTTACCAGAAGCATTCCAATGGCCGTTGCAACGCCGCCAGAAAACAAGCCACTGCAAATACGAGCCGCTAGTCCAGAATCGAAACTTGAGAAGAAAAAAAAAAGACGAACACACTGCGAGGATACGGTGTAGCAGCCTATCCAGGCTGTTCCTCGTTACAGGGCTGGCCAACAACCACTTTGTCGTCTCGGTAAGCTGTAAACAGCCTCACCACACCACCGCCGCCACCACCACACCTTTTGGTTAGTTTCGTCAAGCTGACGGGCGACTCACCAATGGCGTACGCTGGACGCGCTTCCAGTCCCAGAGAAGAGAGTTTGGGTGGCCTGGCGCCAGGTGGACAACTACAACGAGATAAGTAATAAAAGGTGAGATGGGCGATGGGAGTCTCCGGTGCGTACGGAGCTCGCCACCTTGTTGCCCACAGTTCTTCCTTGTCGTTCTTTATTTTTCTTCCCGACTTGGACTAACGGGGGATCCGCCTCGTGTTCAGCAACTTTGGAGGAGCTGGTGACGCCATGTTTGGGCTTCTCGCTTGCCGTCATAAAAATCCCGCCAAGCGAATTTCTTCCCACAAACCAACTCCATCGTGCCACTTTGCGCACATCCCATGCTGTACCTGTCCGGATCACTGCCGCGAGGAGCGGATGATTGGGCGGGATAACAACCCGGAAGGAACATCGAACGATCCTCTCCTCCCCACCCTCTGGGCCCCAAAATCAATAGTTAGTCCTGGGAGCTTGTTAGACCAAAGCCGTGTGCCTTGCAGCAAGGCAGGGCCGACGGCGTTGCGGAGGCAAGGCCAAAAAAGAGACCCACACCGGAGCCTGGATGGACAGGGGTCCCACTATCAAGGCTCCGGAGACGCCAGGTTTTTTTTTTCCTGGTTTTAGCTCATACGCCGTGCCTACACTCGGAAACTAACTGCTGCTAGGCTGAGCCGTTGGGCTGAGGGAAGTTGGTGGCGGAAGCCCAGAAGGACGTGATGGTGTAGAGGCTACTGTATAGGTATTGTACGCAATGGCAGCAACGACATTATATGGCGTCAGATGTCTACTTGCTCCTGTTTGTTTACACTATCTATCCCTTGATGGGAGCCAATCTCACTTGTTCCTCTGTTTTTAATCATTTTTTATTTTTATTTTTTTTAAGGTTTCTCCTGCGTAAAGGCGCGGCTCTCTCCAGCCAGTCTGCGACGGACGACCCGTCCAGAATGGTGTGAGGCAATTTGCAGGCCAAAAAAAAATACAAAAAATACAAAAAAATATGGACAACAAGTAGCTAGTTTCATCTCGAAAAGGGAAAAGCGTCGCTCTTCTCTTCGCCGACCAAAAAACCAGCCCGCTTCGCAGTGGGAAAAAAAAAGGCCCGTACGGCTTACACCTAAGAACCGGGTGGGGGCGCCAGACTTCCGGATCCGCAACAGCGTTATCCGGATCCGGCGACGGCACCGCCGCCTTCACCTTCATCATCATCGATCCAACCCTCGCCTAATGCCCAACTAACCAGATTTCGATTGTATTTCTTTTCTATTGGTTTATTTTTATTATTATTTTATTTTTTTACTTCCTTGGCCGGTTTCGATTCTATTCTCGTCTCTTTCTTGCTAGGCCGTATTGATAGCACCACCCATATCTCGCTCCGCTGCAACCGGTTCTCACGAACCCCCCACCGGCCGTTGGACTACAAAGACCCTCCGCAACCCCCAGCATAAAACTTCTTTTTTTCCCCCCCTTCTCTTCATCTAAAAACTACAGCTTAGGTTCACAACGCTTTCAAAACTTTTTGGTTCTTTTCAATATCCACACATTCGCTTTGCACCATATCCAACAAACATCGAAACCTAGTCAACATGAAGTTCTCTCTCATCGCTCTCGCTACCGGCGCCGCCGCCATGATGAACGGCACCCGACCTGAGCCTGGCAACATGACCACCTATACTACCGTCGTTACTGCTTTCACTACCTTCTGCCCTGTATGTCTCTTTATTTCCCGAGAGCGTTTTAGCCACGTGCCGGATCTTCGGAGTCGGACCGCCCGCCGTCGTCCCGAGCTTCCACGGCCTGCCTGCCAGCGCAGCACAGACGAATCTCGTGTATGAAATATGATGGACTAACACCGACTTCACAGGGCCCTACTCTGATCCCCGTCCACGGTAACAAGACCATCACCGTCACCAAGGCCACCACCCTGACCATTACCGGTATGTGCACTCTCCGTCCGCCCAGCTCCGGCCCATCCCGTTCAATCACTAACACGGCCTCATCCAGACTGCCCTTGCACCATTGTCACCAGCTCCTTTCACGTTCCTCCCCCCACCAACGTGCCTCCTCCTCCTCCCGGCAACAAGAACCCCCCTCCGGCTAACAAGCCCTCTCCTCCTCCTGCCGTCAACCCTCCCCCCGCCGTCAACCCTCCCCCTGCTGTCCAGACTACTCCGGCCGCCAACCCTCCTGCCGCCAACCCTCCGGCCGCCAACCCTCCGGCCGCCAACCCGCCTGCTGCCAACCC
>NW_006271970.1:4049054-4078404 GCF_000225605.1 Cordyceps militaris CM01
TCCCGTCGTCGCCAGCACCCCTGCCACCCAGAACCCGCCCACCGTCCAGGCCACCAACCCGCCTACTGTCACTGCCGGTGCCGGCCGTCTCGGTGCTGGTGTCGGCGCTCTGATCCTCGCCGCCGCCTTCGCCATGGCTCTGTAAACGCAGCCCGGTGAATGCAAGGGAATAGTGCCGCGCTTGTTGCTCCAGTGCAACCCGAACGCTCCTCATGGACGAGTCTCGCTCGAATTGATGCGTCTGGCGAACTGAGCAGAGTGCCTGCCCGGAGTTATGGGGGTCTTGATTTGGTTTTCTAGAGCAAAAAAATTCGTTTCTGCTTGATCGTTGTACAAGAGATAATTTATTGGTTACTTGTATTAGCAAGGTCGAAAATCTTTAGAGGAGGTTAATAATAAGGGGTTCATTCTTACAACTGTCACAATTGACTGCTCGCTCTCGTGTCTGCGTGCTGTGAATCTCGTGGGAGGCAACTCAGGCTTTTCGGACTATTGTATCACACAAATACTGACTTTAAGCAAATACTGTGCCGCTTAGCGCGCTTGGTATGTCCGTAGCGATGGAGCCGTGTATATTTGTAAACAGTAATGTACCTTGTGATCAATTCAGGTAGTTACAAATAAGACCTAGCCTTTTCCGCCTATTGGCGAGCCGTGCTGGGGGTTCGAGTGAGCTACATCCCAGCTAACACAGTATTCACAAGCGCCGTGCTTAAGAAGCTGACCAGCATTGCGGGAACCAGACCACTCAACCGGCCTCGGGATTCAACATGACATATCCTTCGTGGTTTCGACCCTCCTCATGACAATATTCTTTCCGAAGCATCCAGGCGCGAGCGGACTTCACGCACAAGAGCCTTGGCCTCTTCCACCTCGACACCGTCCTGGCAAAGCTCCGTTGCGAGCCGGTGAGCAACTGTATAATCCGAGGTGCGCATAGCGAAACGGGCCAGCCACATGCGCGCCTTGCTTGTCGCGGCTGTGACACCCGTCCCCTCAGTGCGCCCTTCCTCACGCTCGCCATCGTCTGATCCTCCAGGCGAGTCATTCTGCGAACGGGACGGGTCAATAGCCGAACCGTCTGCATCTCTGCCCGCCGGGTTGCCGCCATCCTCTTGCCCTACGCAAAGTTCCATGTATGACTTCGCTTCCTCCTCCTCGCCAAGCTGCTCGTACATGGTTGCAATCTGCAGGAGAATTTCGGGATCCATGTGTGCTGTCGCCGCGTGTGAGCCGAAACCACCATTGTTGCCAAAGCTACTGCCAGCATCGTAGTAGGCATCGGCGAGCAAAGCACGTTTCAGGGCTTTGATGCCATCGCGGTCTCTCCCCATCTTTTGCAAGCATGATCCAACAGCCATCCACATCTTGCCGTCCCACGGCCGCAGACCCGCGGCTTTCTTGTAGTACCAGAGCGAATACGTGTGCATCTCGAGCATTTCGTATGTCTGACCGAGTCCATACCAGGCACGGTAGTCGCGTCGGTTAACATCTACTGCGCGGCGATATGATTCAATGGCTGCGTGCGTATTCTTGAGCTCGACATATTCGTGACCCATCAGCGTCCAGGCTGACAGACAAGTTCTGTCTAGCGTCAAAGCGCGGCGAAAATACTGGACGGCCTTCTCGTGCATGGAGAGCAGCGAGTAGTAGTTTCCAATGACGACGCAAGATTCTGGCCGAAACTTGTCCACACTCGAGCAAAGATGTGCTAAGAAGGCGAGTTTCGGTCGAAGATTCAGAACGTACAGAATATTAGAGTAGTGATCCAAGGAATCTAGGCGATGTGGGTGCAAGGAGAGTAGGCGGCTAAAGTGTTGTTCCGCTAACAGAAGATCCTTCTCGTGATATGCCAACAACGCATTACAAGTGAGAAGAAAAGATGAGGTTGGGAAAATAGCCATAAGCTGCTCGAGTGAGGTGGCCAGGCTTGCTGAATGTTGGTACAGCTCGAGCGACGTATGTAGGTGGAACATGTATGACATGATATTCTGCGGACAGTGTCGAGATATTCGATCCAACTATTCAAAGTCAGCTTTTGTCTTCATTTATAACGGGGTACGCACGTCTTCGCTCCTCGCGGTCAGTGATGTAATTTCTAGCCAGCAGCCCCAGTTCATGGGAAACTTGTGCACACTTTGCAGAAAGAACCCGAGAGCCCTTTTGTCATTCTTTTCTTTGGCAAGCACCATACCGTATCTAACAGGAAAGTTAACACCCTCACACGGACATGGGAAAACATGGCGACGCACAGATATTCCAACCAGCCCTGGCTCCCGACCACTTCATTATCAACAGTCTTTGCTTCAAACCACGATGCCAGATAGCTTCCCACCGCGAGAAGTTGTTTATTCACAACAGTGCCGAGATCCTGCGGCCCCGTCACCATTTCGGAATCTTCCGCCTTTCGCTTCTCGCCCGAGAGAAACTTGGCGTAGAGGGCGAGAAACAGGCTCTTTTGACTCATCAGCGGCAAGGGAGAGACAGGCCTGGCCTCTGCCGCTTTCGCTTTGCTCTTGCTCTTGCTCGGCGAGCTGCTGCCCACGTCTGTCCGCGAGCCGAGCACGGTGGAGAAGAGAGCGTCGGGCAGGAAGATGGCGGCGCAGCGGTCATACTCGCGGCAGTCAAAGAGCGACTTGGCGAGGAGATACCTGCTCAGCTCCCTGGATTCGAGCCGCGCCTCCTCCGGGTCCTGGTTCGGCAGGAAAACGGGGGACAGGTGTGGCTGCTCGACGTCCTCGTTTTGCAGCTCCTCGTCTGTTGGGTCAGGGAGCGATGTCAACAGCTCCGCCGCCCTGCGTTCGCATCAGCCACAATGTCGAGGGGACGCCTGAAGGCGGGAAGGAATGCATACCATTTTGCCGATTGATACAGGCAGCGCTCTGAGCATCTTACTACCGCATCTTGTAGTGCGACTCGCAATTGCGCAAGCTCGTGAGCTGTGAGTGCCATGGTACCTCTGGTGGTTGCACACCAGAAGCCAAACCCGTAAGAAATGCCGTCGAATTGCTGTAATCGTTCCAAGGTGCAACTAGAGCTACGAAATTATAACACGCTCTCTCCGGTTCGATTTTTGGCTTTGATTTGGCGCAGTTCTTGACGTTTAAACCAGGCCCGCCGTTAGCGAAGTTGTCGCGATCTGCCTGTTTGGAAGCGCGTCACTGACAGTGCGAATACTACCTATGCACTGTATTTTACACTATGCACTTACACTCCCCGTCACTCCTTCCTCTGAATCCCCCAATAGTGGCGGAATGTAGAAAACTACAATAAGTATTGAGATGAAATTCAATTACGCTTGGATAATAAAGTCACTCAAGTATACCACTGTTTTGATAACATTGTGACGTTGAATTATGATAAAATTGATATTGTAGAATAAAACGAGTATTGTTATGCGCTGTACTCCAGTCCCAAAGATTTCACTAAAATTACAAAATTAGAAAGAGAAACCAGTTGAATACAAGTCAATCAATTCCCAAACACCAATAACCCAAAACAAAACAGAACAAGTCCAGGCTGCGAGAAACAAAGAGATGTCATGGCGGCAGTGGTCTCACGTACCATGACAAAAGAAACATTTATACTCATTCCATGCGCTAAATCTGCCTAGGTGAAGGCTGCACAGCCGGTCCACGCTGCCGCGGTGAATGCCGCGGCTGGACAGGCAACGGCACCGACGGCGCCTGTGACGCCGCATCTCCGTTCATCGGTCGAGAGGGAAGAGACGGCACCGGTGGCATATTTCCCAGCTCTTGACGTCTAGGTTGACCATTCCCGGCCGTAGAGCGACTCCGCGGCCTCAGTCCACTTTGCGGCTCCGCGGACGCCAGGTTCCCGGTGTTGGAGCGCGGCATGGGGCGGGCTCTCGGCGCAGAAGGCATCATTGGCGTCCCAGGCAAGTTGTAAACGGGTGGCGGCAGCCCATTCGGACTCGTCTTTGGCGGCGGAATACCGAAATGCTCAAACGGCCTCGGCAGCTCCAGAAAGTGCGTCTTGATGGGAGGCGGTCGGTTGGGTCGTCGCTGTCCATGCATGGCGGCGTCTGCGGTCGCTGGCCGCCGCACTGGAGGGGGCTCGTCCTTGCGCAGCTTGGCAGTGTGTTCAGCCGCAGAGGGAAACCATGATGTGGGCTCAGGTTTCCGCTTCTCCTCGGGGACGTCGAAAATAAAGGCATCGAATTCGAGTCCGGTCGAGTTGGCCTGCGGGCTCGTCTGTAAGCGATCCAGCCGGAGACCAGGTGATGGGTGATACATCGAGCTCGGCGACACACCAGGGCTCTTATCGGTATCGGCCCGCTTCAGGCTCGGCCTGGCCGCCTGGTCTTTGGCCTTGGGAGCAGGCGTGGCGGGTGGCGGAAAGTCGGGCGGCGGCGGGCGCGCGTCGAGCTTCCCATCAGGGGTGGCCGGTTCTGGTGGCGCAGCCGGCAGCAGCTTTCTCGCCTCTTCGGCCAGCTTGGGGATATTGTCCAGATCTAGAAGCGGCTGGAAACTGCCAATGCGAAAGGATGGGGTTGCGCTGGACAGCGCAGAGTCAGCGTTGGGCTGATCGGCCGCTGCGTCCAAGCCGTCCGCCGAGTCGAACGTGAGTTGCGGTGCTGGCGCATTCATTTTCCGGTCGAGGGCGAGCTTTCTGGCCACGAGTAGCCAGCTGCGCCATCCATGGACCAATTCGTAAAACTGCGTGGCAACCTCTGCGTTGTCTGTAGAGAAGAAATGGACGAAGTTGACCTCATCAGAGAACTGCACGCTTTTCTGCTGACTCTTGATCGCATAGCAAAACTTCTTGGGCGGCTTGACGCTCTGTCGGATTTCGGTCTCTTTGGGCGTGTAAATGTCAAAGTCGGCCATGTGACAGAGCTGCACGCAAGTGGCATCGCCAGGCAGCGCATCGGCCGTCTTGGCGGAATACATTTGACCATTTTCGAGCAAGGTTATCCAGCGCTTGTTCCATTTGCCGGGGCGTGAAGATTGATACAGCTGCAGATTGAAGCCAGGCGGGTTCCCGTTGGAGTTGGGAACAGCGTCAAGATCGAGATCGTGGTCGCTCATGGAGGCGGGGCAGCCCAGAATCAAGAGAGAGTTTTCATGGTCCTTATCCCAGCTGTTCATAACATCGCGGATACGCTCATAGCGCCGCAGGCGACGTTCGAGTCCCATCATGAGGTACGACTCAACAACGACGCTGTTGGCGGGGTTAATGTGATGGCGCATCATGGTTGAGGCCATGAACAGAATGTCCACTGCGTTGGTTTCGCTAGCAACAGGGAGGCTGATCGTGGACGATTGGCATCGGACAGCAACACGCTTTGAATTCTTGTTAGTTTCCTATGCTTGAGCACCGCAGACTGGCACTTACGCGCTCAAAAGTTTGGGAAGCATGCATTACCGGAGTGAGTTCTGGGGTATGACTAAATAGGCTTGGGGTTTCCATGAAGTCCGAAAACTTGGTACTGTCAGGGTTGGAAGTCGTCTCCAGACTGTTTCCACGACTTGTGAAGACAGTTGTAGCAAATGAGCTGGGGGTATCTGGGTGCAGCGTCGGCGTCGGCAGCTTCCTGCTCCGTGAGAATAAGTTGAACAGAGACGGCTTTGACTTTGGGGGCGGCGTGACGAGCGTGGCTTGGAGACGCGCGAGGTCCTGTCTCTTCTGATCGGCGATGATGCGCTGTGCCTCGCCCTCTAGGCGCTCAGGATCCGGCAGCTCGTTCTCAACCTCTTTCCTGCCAAACAGCATCCGCTTCGATTTGCTCCTGGCCTGCTGCAGGGGTGACGCAGGTGACTCGTCCAAGGGCTCGGCCGTGTACTTGTCATGCACGTCGCCCTCGCCCTGGAGGGGGTTGGCACTGCCGGGCCTTGGGCTGTCGTCGCATTTGTTGAATGTGGGTGGCAGCGGGATGTTGACTGGTTTCGGTGTAAGTGCGTAGGATGGCAGCGCGGGCACATCTGGCGCGCTCTTGTCGCCGCCTCGTCTGGCCCGTAGAGTGTGGACGCTGCTCGATCGCAGCCTGCGGATGGGCGATTCCTCCGACTTGTCGGTGTCGCGGAAAATATCGAGAACGCGAGGGGAGGAGATGCTTTTGCCCCGAAGCATGCGGTATCGTGAAGTAGACTGAGGAAGCGCCGCGGCGGCCGCCTCTGTCGCCATTGCGATGAGGGGTTGGTCAAGTTTGGATTATGGGCGTTGTCTCTTTTCCGCAGGGTATGCTGTTTTCTTTCGATATTTTCGGTTGTTTTAGGTGTCACGGCGATCTTTTGGCGGTTGGTCGTCTCGAGGTTGCGATCCGTCGATAGAAAGCAAAGACAGTTCGGCCTAGTGCTTGTAGAAGAGATCGGTCTGCGGGACTAGGCGACTCGCACAGACTGTGATGGCGTTTAATTGCAGATATACTGGAGTAAAACTATTGAATGAGAGGGGCTGTTCAATAAAGGACACCGGGGAGCCGTCTCCACGGATACGCAAGTCAGGGAGGGCAATTTTGAGAAAGGAAATCGTACGACGAGGGCTGCCACGAAGAAAATGACAAGAAAAGGAAGGAAGGGAAGAAAGGAAAACGATCGTGAGAGCGGGCTTTTTCGAGTGTAATTGGCGCCAGCCAGTAGAGTTGGGGGGCGGTACGCGGCCATGTTCAAGGGTATTTTCTTGTTTTTATTGTTATCCCACTTCGTTCCTCGTCAAGAGTCAAGACACGTTTTGTCGCTTACAAGATTCCAGAGTCAATGCTGGCTCACGCGCCAAGCTCCGGGGGCGTGGACACGGCTTTGTCTCAGTGCCGTGAGCGACGCGCCACTGTTACATTCCGACGACGAACAAACCTTGTCTAGTTACAGTCTAGACGATTGGGGCGATGGCGTGCAATAGCAAGGGGACCCCTGGCGCAAGAAAAGGGAAAAAAGCAACGATTCTGGCACCGTCGTACCGAATAATTCGTATGCAGGGAGAGAAGTTAATAAACCTACGACATTATTTCAATGCCGTGGCGCAGTTGTACCCGCAGGTAGCATCAGCTATACATACATCTCATTAGAAAAAAACGATAAACAATAAGCAGATATTGGAAAACAACTAGGAAATGAGAGGTAAACGCACCGTTGGCTGCCCTACCTCACCGCGGCCGGCAAGATGCAAGGTGAGGCGTTGCTGCACTGGCAGGCATTGGCTGCCCTATTGGGACTAATAATCGATATACTATTCTTGGCTTGGATCCCTTTTGTCGATCGCGACGCGTATCTGCAGCTGGTATCGCACTTTTTTTATTGAATATAGTTGAACCGGCCGCAAATGAGCAGCAGAGACATGCAGGTCTGGCCCGTCGAGTGAAACATCCTTCGAGGCTGCCGCACCACAGCGTTCCTTTTTCCATGCGCTAACATGTACTGCGTAACGGCAAGTCTTGGAGCTGCCAAGATCGGGTGAGTTGTTGATTTCTAGCAGTATTGAAAGCCGCCTGTGGTGGCCCCATCGTTTCCCTCACGTATAAATCTGTGCATTCCAGTCTTTTTCCCAATCTCCCAAAAAACACAGTGACCGACCCATGACCCTTCCCGGTCTACCCAATTGGACACTTTTGAGTGGCTGGCCGTCTGATCCATTCGTACTTACTTACGAAATGCCCCCAGCTCGCGCCTCCACCACGCAGTAAAGTCGCAGGTGGACAGGTCAATGTCGAGACTCTTGAGCGTCTTGGTGCTGAGGTGGGTATCATATGGACGCTGCACGGCTGCATTGGGGTCGTTTCCTTCTGTGTTGGGCTCGATGTTGTCCGCCGGTAGGCCCATAATCTCCGCAAACTTTTGGCACATCTCGTACTTTGTCATCCGATCTTCGCTGGAGAACTGCAAGATCTTTGGCAGCGAGGCTCGGTCAGCAGCACCCAGGTAGTGCTCCGCAATATCTACACAAAACGAGAACTGATATTAGCCTTCCTCACTGAACTTGAATCGATTACGCTTGCTCCGGTGTGCTGATCCCGCTTTTGCAGGAATTTTGCGCCGGCTTCTTTTCCTTTTGAATAATGGGACACGGTGGGTTTGACTGTCAGACAAGTCATAAACGGCCCACGCGCGCAAAAAGAAATGAGGAAAAGACAAAAGTATTGTGCGCCGTTCTTTGAGACATACCGTGACACACCCGGGCTGCATCTTCGGTATTTGTTGGATAGCGTGGAGCCCAGTGATCCATCTTAAATCTCTTGTCTTCTGTCTGAGACTTCCAGACGGAGTCGAGTAGCACATTGACGGCGCTCTCGGCTGGCGTCTCCGCTGATCCATATAGCACAGGGACGCGGAGCACCACGGCCGATCCGGGCTTGCCGCCATCCGCCATCAAGGCCGCCTTTTCACCGTCCAGCTTTGTTTGGCCGTACAAGTTGGGCGGGCTTGTTTCTGAGTCGGCCTCGTACGGCGCCTCCCCGAGCCTTCCCGGAAACACGTAGTCGGTCGAAATGTATATCAGGAATGCACCCTTGGCTGCGGCGGCCTGCGCCAGCGACGATGTTGCCGACACGTTGAGTTTCCTGGCACCTTCGGGATCTTTCTCTACTTTGTCGGGGAAACGCTCTGCGGCGCCTTGGGACAAGGTTAGCTGGTCAGCGGGGCGGGTGAAATTGATGAATGACCGGCTCACAATGAACAATAACCTCTGGGCTAACATGTGCGAGTTTAGTATTGCGTATTTGTCATAGTTACTTTCTTGATGCTCGTCACTCACTTCGTCTCCTCCAGGAGCTTGTCAATCTCACTGGCGTTGCCAAGATCTACTTTCAGTACATCAACGCCGTCGGCTCGCGAGAGACCTGTGCCTTTGACGTTCCATCCCTTTCTTCGGAATGCGCGAGACACTTGTCGGCCAAGAAGGCCGGTAGCTCCAGTGACCACAACTGTGCGATCTACCATTTCTGCGATTTGTTTGTTTGGTGTGTTTGCAGGTGTTGAGTTGGTCTGTTACGAAGGGTTAAAGGGCTAAGTGGATGACGTGGGAAGTGGTGGGGTAACCAGCTTCAAAACCAGCTTTCGCCTATAGCACCGTGTAAGGGGTTGCTCAACGCACTACACTCCTGCGGGACAAATAAACAACGCGAGAAAAGACGAGGCATAAGATAGAAACCAAAGAAGATTAAAGACGAAGAGTTTCGCCTCAGGACAAGAGAGCAAACGAGATACTCGCCGAATGTAATAACGTACAGGGTAGCCTTATCTGATAAGAGCTCGATTTGCTAGCGGCGATTTTGTCTAACGCGACGATCCAGCTTCTGAGACCTTCAAACACTTTTCACAAGTACATACCACTCCGCAAAATGCCTCCGAAGCGCATGACAGCGAACCCGCTGAAGCCTTCGCGGCATAGAGCGGGCAAGCATACAGGCGCCGAATCCTCCTCCGACAGCGACGCCGACGAAGCGACCACCGCGCCCGCCGCACCCATCCCGCCACCGCCCAAGGCCGCGAGCGCGGGCAAGATCATCAGCAACCTGAGCAAGGTCGACCTCAATGCGCGCCGACAAGAAGCGCAAGTCGCCGAAGCACAACGGCTGGCCGCCGAAAAAGCAGAACGGCTCGCTGCCGAGGCCGGCTTTGTCACCGAAGATGAGAGCGGCGCGGACGACGGCGGCGGCGGCGGCGCCCAGGACGAAGCGGACGAGTCCGACGAGGAAGAGTCGTCCGAAGAAGACGAGGAGAGCAGCGAGGAAGAGGCGCCCCGCCGGATGATGCTGCGACCCAAATTCGTGCCCAAGAGCCAGCGCGGGGGCGGCGGCGACGGCCAGACCCCCGCCGAGGCAGAGGAAGCGGCGCGGCTCGCCGCCGAGACCGCCCGGAAGCAGGCCGCCGACGCGCTCGTCGAGGAGCAGATCAAAAAGGACCTGGCGGCGCGGGCGGCGGGCAAGAAGCACTGGGACGACGACGAGGACGCGGCGTCGGACGTGGACACGACGGACGGGCTGGACCCGGCGGCCGAGGAGGCGGCGTGGCGCGTGCGCGAGCTCAAGCGGCTGAAACGCGCGCGCGCGGCCATTGAGGAGCGCGAGGCGGAGCTGGCCGAGGTGGAGCGGCGGCGGAACCTGACGGCGGAGGAGCGGGCGGCCGAGGACGCCGCGTTCCTCGCGCAGCAGCAGCAGGAAAAGGACGCCAAGGGCACCATGGGCTACATGCAAAAGTACTTCCACAAGGGCGCCTTCTTCCGCGACGAGGCCGAGGCGGCCGGCCTGCTGCAGCGCGATCTCATGGGCGCGCGCATCGCCGACGACGTGCGCAACCGCGAGGCCCTCCCCGAGTACCTCCAGCGCCGCGACATGACCAAGCTCGGCCGCAAGGGCGCCACAAAGTACAAGGACATGCGCACCGAGGACACGGGGTCCTGGGGCGCCGACAGGGACCGGAGAGGAGGCGCTGGCGGCGCCCGCGGCCGCTTCGAGGATGACAGGTTCAGGACCGAGGATGAGCGCTTCCGCCCGGATGACCACCTCGCCGGCGGCAAGGGCGCGAATGCAATGCCGCTGGGGGAGAGGCGACGGGATGGTGACGGCAGGCGGTCGCGGTCGCCGAGGCGCGAGGGGAGGGACGAGGACCGTGGGAGCAGGAAGAGGAGCAGGTCGCGGGAGCGTGGCGAGGACAAACGACGAAGGGTGGAAGCAGACCGGTAGTCTGCGTGTAACTATATTTGAATCTCTTTTTCTTTGGTTGGGTGTTGATTACTTTAGCGTTGCCCTGCCATATGAAAACCAATATGTGCAAATATCAAAAACAAACCGAACCCATTCACTTTATCAAAACCTTATATGAAGACACCAGACAGATTTTTAAAAACCCAATGTAGCAAAGTCACCCCCAAAGCTAAAATGATTTGCACCCATGCACGCTCGAGCCCACTACCCAAACGCTTTCCCCAATGCTTTTCATATCCTCACAATTTCCACCTTGGCTCGCTCAAAGACGCAGTGACCTTGTAGGCCGTCGCCCTCAATCTTGGGCGGGTGCAGCGTCATACGCGCGTACGTGCCGGCGCCGCGGCGCTTGGACAGGTATCCGGGGTTAATGGCGAGCACGCTCTCCACGACCTAATATCAGACTTAGCATCCATAAAATCAGGCTCACTTTTCTTGTTTCCTCCTGCCATGTACATACCTTGGCAAACGGCGGCAGCGCGCTCGGCGTCAGCATGACGTCCGGCCGCACATTGACCATTTCGCCGAGCTTGAGGTAGCTGAGGTCGAGGACGGCGCCGGTGGCGAGGCCGTCGTCGGTGCCGGTCCTGGGGAGGCGGGCGCGGTCGGTCGGGGGGTAGACGGGGTAGTAGTGGCGCTGCTCGACCAGATGCCTGCACAGACGCGCCGTCAGGTCGCCGGGGGCGGCCCTGGCCAGCTCCTCGGCGTAGAGCGCCCACAGCGCGTCCTGGCTGGAGACGGCGAGGACGACCTCGTTGACGGACAGCGTCATGGGGTTGGACACGATGCGCACGGCCTTGTGCAGGCCGAGCGACTGCCGCGAAAAGGCCTCTTGCGGCCACGAGACGTGCTTGGCGAGCACGTCGCGCACCGACGGCACCAGGACGACGGTGACGTGCGGGCGCGTCGTCGCGAGCCGCGTCAGCGCCGGCGCCACCAGGTGCCGGAACACGGTCGCCATGGTGGCCGCGTCCGCGTCGGGCAGGTCGGCCGGCAGGTCAAAGTCGCCGGCGGCGATGAGCGGGTGGTCGGCGTCGAGGAAGGGGCCCGCGAGCACGAGCACGTCGGCGTGCGTGTCGGCCGCCTGCTCGCACAGCGCGTGCAGCGGCGCAAAGTCGAGGTTGTCGTCGGCCGTGTACGGGCCGGCCGCGAAGAACAACGTCAGCGGCGGCGCGGGCGGCGTGCCCTCCTCCTCGTCCACCGTCATGGCGTCTGGGTCGCGCACGCGCATCCGCTCCTCGTGCGCCGCCAGCGCCTCGCCCGTCGAGGCGGCGTTGGGCAGCAGCGGGAGCGGCAGCAGCTCCTGGACCACAAACTCGTTGCCCGTCGCGTTGCTGCCGCGCAGCGCGAGGATCTGGCCCGGAAAGACGCTCCAGGCGGGCAGGGCCTCGAGGTTGAGGGGCACGCGGAAGCCCATGCCGGTGCGGCGCGACGTCTCGAGCACCAGGCTCGCCGCGTTGAGCCGGCCCTCGGCCGCGTCCGAGGCCACGCGCCCCACGGCGACAATCTCCGTCGTGCCCTGCCGGGCGGCGTTGCCAAAGACGTCGTCGTCGAGCTTGTGGTGCTGCTGCACGAGCGTCGCCACGTCGTCGATGCGGTCGTCGAGGATCTCGCTCGCCTCGGAGAGCTTCATCGCCAGCGGCTTGTACGCCATCTTCTTCTGGTCCGACGCCGCCGTCAGCTTGACGCGGGGTTCGGGGTACGGTGCCGCCGGGGGCGTCGCCGACGCGAGCTGCCCGTTGAGGACCTCGAGGACCTCGCCGGGGTTCGGGCGATCGTTAAACGAGCTACAGAGGCGAAAAAAAAAAAACAATACTGTTAGCTCACACGGGTTCCTGCGAAGGGGAAGTTTGGTGTGACGGGAACGCACGGTAGGCCACCCATGTCGGCGAGTTGCTCGCTCATGCCACCGACCGGCGAGCTCGAAATCTTAGACGTCTCCATCCTCCGCCGCAGCGCGCTGCCACCCGCGCTGCCTGGCGCCACCCTCCTGTTGAGCTTGGAGCCCGACGCCGGCGTGCTCGGCATCAGGCCGTCCAGCATGCCGTACATGTCCCCTCCCGCGCCTCTTCCACTGGCGGCCCTCGGCGTCGACGCGACCCTTCTATCCGCCTTGGGCTTGACAGCCGACGCGGACCCGGCCAACGGCGCCGTGGCCGCCGTGGCCAGCGCGTCCAGCATGTTCTTCTTGAGGTTTCGCACGTTGTCCAGCGTCAGGGCGTCACCGGCGTCGACGTCCAGCTTGATGCAGTACGACTCCCATTTGTAGAATAGGTCCTCGGCTGAGATGCTGTGCAGGCGAATTATTGACTGTAGCTCAGCCGCCACGTCGGGCTCAATGGCCTTGCCGGCGGCGAAGAGCTGTTGGAGCTCCGCGTCGGCCATGGCGTGGGGGCGTCGCGTCGTCGTGGCTGGCCTGGGATGGGGGAGACCTTTTGTCAATAAATCCTGTAGTAATCGGTCGGTCGCCTTGTCGCTTGTGCGCAGACCTGTGTTGAGTCTTGCGAAGATGTAAAAGCTCGGGTGTGGGGTGGGAGACGCGGCGAGACGCGTCTTGCCCGTGTTAATTGAAACCCCACGTTGATGACTCCGTACCTAGCCTGCCGTCCAGCACTACAGCACTACATATCTAGCTACCTAGGTAGGGTCGCCAATTGCTTCACATAATAACCATCAGTCTTTCGAGGGGTGGATAAAATAACGTCGGAGGTTTTGAATTAACAAGATATGTAACTCTAAGCAAAAAATATTTCTTAAAACGCCATATCCGATGCTCAGTATCTAAGCTCGGTAAATCCTATGCCAACAGCGGCCCAATGTGCCATAAAACGCCATGACTTCCAACTCCATGTTCAAAATAATTGCAAGTATGCAGATGACTGCTCATGATTCGCTCAACGATAGAAAATATGTTCAGAGCAACGCCAATATTTATTCGTTGTCCCCTTCAGTCGGGGCGTCCATGTTCCATTGCGCCCAAGAGGCTTCGTAATCAAAAGAGACTGACCCATTTCTAGGGGGTGAGCTCGGCATGATTCCGTCGGTGCTGAGGAGGTTGCCAAACTCCAAGAGGGTGTCGTGGCTGCTCTCCATCGCAGGCAAGTTGCTGAGATCCAACTCGCTGTCAAGGTTGAAGCCGTTCGGGTCCGACATTAATTGGTTGATTGTTCTTGAAATTGGCGTGTCAAAGGGGTCAAACGCGTTCTGGTGGTTTCGAGGGCTCCGTCTGCGGGTCATACTTCCTGGGCCGCCACGGATGGAGCGTGGCGTCTTGGTCGGGGTGGCCTGTAGGAGAGCGAGCTGGCTGGGCGAAGAGACAGACCGCACGGTGCGCAGAGACCGCGACACACTTCTGGTCACTGGTCGATGGCTCGGCGCCGCATGGGTAGGAGTCTTGAAGGGCTCAGCAGCGACAGAGGCCTTCGCATTCGGAGGCGTGCCTGGGCGCCCAATCGTAGGGCTGCGGAAGAGGGCTTCTGGGTCGTTGCATTTCAGAAGACCGTCGTCAGTGACAAATGGCAGGTTCTCCTTCTCGAGCGCAATATCCCTGGTCTGGCGGTACATGTCATCGGTCATGACAACATTAATGTCAGCAGTGCCGAGGACTCTGGGCGTACCAGGCTTTCTCGGTGAAGGGAACAGAAGTCGTTTCGTTGTGCCCATAGCCTGATCCATGTCGACATCAATTGGGCTTCTCGCCGTACCGTCGCCGCTAGTAGCAGAGTGTGTCGATCCCGGGATGGATTGTGTATCCATAGCACCGCCATCGGCAGGGAATACATCGCCCCGAGTCCCCTCCATAGCTGTGCTTGAAATACCGCTAGGGCCGTATTTTGGCGAGGAGGGTTCAGGCGGGCCCATGACATCTGTGTGAAGATAAGCCTCCGATGTTGGATTGGGCACACCTTCTGCCTTAGCTCGGCCCTTCTTGGAGCGAGCAGCGCCCCCCCTCTTCCGGCGTTCTTGACCCCGGCGAGAGGCATCCTTGTCCCATCGCTGGGGAGGACGGTGGGTTTTGCACTTTGTCAGCCAGATACCGCAAGGGTTGCAGAGAAGCAGTTCTTGCCAGCTGGCCTTGTCCTCTGTTGTGAGAAGCCCTTTCTTGATGACGCGATGCTGAGTGGGTTTTTCGTTCTCATCACGCTGCGTAATCTCGATGGCGGTAATTCGACCCGGCTTTTCCGAGTATTCAACATACTCGGGGACTCCTTCGCGATCCTGAACCCAAATCTTGCGCCACGTAGGAGTTTCAATGGCCCCACAATTACTGCAGAAGGGGGGCATGGTGCCGTTCATGATCGCCTCCTCCAAACGTTGCTTAATGGCGTGCTTTTTGACAATGTTCTTGTTCGTCCTATTCTCAGGTGATGAAGGCGGAGGCAGAATGGGTTCGCTGGGTGGTATGCTGGCCTCGGGTAGATAGAGAGTGTCCGGACGCGCGAATGGGGCTAGAGCATCACTGGCTGGTACTATTTCCATGACCGCATCCGATTTGCCGAGCTGAGCATCCGGCACTTGAAAATCGGTGATATCGTCTTCAACAACGGCTGCTTGTGTGAGGGTTGATGGACCAGCAGGCTCACTCGCGGGCGTGTTGGGCAGCATGAGCGGACCAGCAGAATTTGAACGAGCTAGGGGCGTTTTGGCCTTGAGAACTGGAGTTGTGGAGGCTGGTGGTTGAGACGATGGTCGTTGCCTGTGATTCGCGGCTGGCTGAGCCACTGGTTCAGGGGCAATTCTCCGGATTTCCTTTGCCTCGGCGGGGACTTCGGGATAGTCTGCCAATGGTGTAGGAGGCTTCTCGGCAGCATCGGTGGTGGGAGGCGGTGTCGGAGCCATTCCCGGCGGTGAGGGCATGTGATCCTTCCGGACAAGAGCGCCGACAGTAGAGTGTTGCGGCGCGGACTGTTTCAGAGGGGGCAGCTCGGGCGGTGTCTGCTGTTCTGGCCGCTGCTGTTCTGTGCTTTGCAGCGTTGGTTGCTCCCGCTGCTGCTGCGCTGGCTGCTCCCACTGCTGTTGCGCCGGTTGCTTCCACTGGCGCTGCGCTGGTTGCTCCTGCTTCTTCTGCGCTGGTTGCTCCCGTTGCTGTGGTGTTCCCGGATATCCCGAGTCGTAGCTGCAAATATGAACCAGATCCTGGCCGTCCGGCCCATCCTGCATTTGGAAAACCTGAATCGGGACATTTCTGGAGACGACCTTGGTCTGCGCCTTTCCTTTGCGCGCCCGCGACGGAGCCTTGCGATTGCTGACGGTTTGCTGAGGAGGCGGCAGTGACTCCTCAGCAAAGAGTTCCATATTCTCCGACAAGAAACTCGCGTCATGCGGCATCTTGGAGGGCGGCATTGGGGGAAGGACGGGACTCGAAGGGGGAGGGCTGGATCGTAAAAAAGGAGTGTCGCGCTGAACCGGTGGTGAGGAACCAATGTCAGGTGGGCTATCCTCTGAGAAGGCTGGGGTAGGGCCCAGAGATTCTGGTGAGCGACCGTCATCCTGGGGCGACGGAGGACTCCTCGCATCAGCGTCGGCGGATTCTGAGTAGCTGAATGTTTGTTTGCCCAGAGCTGACTCACGCCTTATCTTGGAGGTTCGGCCCGGGAAGACCGGAGCATTGGGAACAGGAGTAGGAGCACGTGGCACTCCCTGAAGATGGCTACCTGCAGCGCCCTCACTGTTTGTACCAACGGGACGGAAGTTTCGTAGTGAGCCAGACGTGCTGGCAGTAACGCGTAGAGAGTCTGAACCACCGGCAAACGGGTTGGGCTTGTCGACCTTGGTTGGTTTGGCACGTTTCTTGGCAGGGCCATCCTCTGCCTCGGTGCAGTCCTCGTACCCAGACGTGTTGCCCTCGACGGGGGTTTTCCTAGGGCGTCCGCGGGGGCGGCCCGTGGGCTTTCGTTTTCGGGGCGCTCTGTTGGAGGCTCGGCTTGAAGGTCGCGATGAGCCACCTTGGTTGTCGGGAACAGTGCTGGGATCGACCGGGATGGGCGCAACGCGCTGAATGTCATTGATGTTGTTCTGCATGACGGGGCCAAACGAATCACGTCCGGCTGTGGCGGCGGGAGGGCCATGGGACATGGCTGGCGAAGCTACTCTGGACACGTGTTGTGGCTGGCCCAGTTGTGGGTTTGACTGGATAAAAGAATTCCACTCGGCGGCACCGCTAGGGGTCATGACCATATCGAAGCTGTCTGTTTGCCATTGGGGCTTGGCGGATCCGGATAAACGAAGCCTGACCTCGAGCGTCTCCCGGTTGCCACCGTTAAAGACACCAAGCACATTATTCGTGATGCGTCCGGTGACGAGCTTGGGTTGTTGGCCGGGGAGGTCGCCGCGGACGAGGGAGTCGAGGGCCCACGAGAGCATGCCCTGGCCGACGAGGGGCGTATCTGGTTCTGAGTAATCGAGGGCGTAAATTGTGTAATCGCAATCTTGACCGCCAAGTTCTGGACTGCATTCCGAGACGGCCTGGATACAAACGCGAAGGTCGACGACGCCAATCGAGGTAATTTCGTCAAGGGCAATGGTCTGTACTTGGATGGTATGAGGATATCGGGCAAGACAGTTGACCTTAGCATCCTTATCAAAAGTGTAATGTACTTTTACTGAAGGTCGTGTGTTAGCATGGAGATGGGCTGAGGGAGGCAAGGTCGGCGGGAGGAGGACGTACAGCCCATGGACCTGACCTGAACGCCATTGCTGTCGGGCTCGGCGGGAGGCGTCGGCTGGTGGTGAGCGTTGCCATTCCAACCAGCGCCCATGGCGGAGGCAGGCCGCGGCGAGGCCATGGCCGCTGAAAGCTCGCAGACGAGGCCAACAGCAGCAAAATGGGCTGATGAAGGTGGAAATACGAGCGTTTGTTCGACCGGCGAGGCGGGTATGGTGCGGTATCAGGGTCGGCGGGTTGCGAAAGAAAACGAATTATCGAAGGTTTCGAGGGAGTTGTAGATGAGAAATCGGAGGGTACTGGAGATGAATTGAAAATGGTAAGAAGTGGTTCCCTGGTTCAAACTTGGGGAGGCGGGCGCCCATATACGTGACGCGCCGAAGCAGAACGGGCTCGCCAGAGTCGCGTCCGCCGAAGTGGATCTTGGGCGCTTTTTATCCGTGCAGGCAAGAGAGACAAGGGTTTTTGGCTGGAATTGAAGCGGGGGAGATGAGGCTGGCAGGATGAAAAGCGGAGGCGAAGAAGATAATAAATGAAAAAAAAAAAAAAAAAACTAAGGAACAAAGAGCCATTGCGGCGGGTGAAGAATAAATGTTTTTGTGAAGCAGCGGCGACGGTGATGGGTGTTGTGCTGGGGGGGCGGACGGGCGGGCTATTGGTGCAACGAGCCACGGCCAGTGTGGCTACGAACGAGCAGCAAAGGGCTCATCGAAAGCAAAACGGCAAAAAAAAAACAAAAACACAATGTCTTCTTCGAGACATGTTTTGAACTTACAAGGAAAGGAAGCGATTGGCTTCAACAAGACGCAGTGGTGACGTGCTTGGTCGGCAGCGGATTTATTAGCGCCAACGCTGAGCGGTCGGGACCTGTCACTGGCTGAAAGGTGGTACAACGCTGCAGCGGTCGCTGGTTGGCGTCGGCGGCAAAAAAAAAACGCGATGATGCACAACGTCGCGTGCGCCCCGCCCCGGGTAACAAGGTATGTACCTTTTCACGCGGGATTCGCGGAGGGAGTGACCTGCGGGGAGATCTGAACTGACCATTAGCGTGTTGTACTTTTTTATGGAGCCTCTCTCGTCTGCGATTATGCTGGCAGGTTGCCGTCGACAAGAAACCAAAGTCTCTGAGATGATGGATCGAGACCTCTGGTTGGCCATTTTTTTCTTCCTCTTGTCCGAAAGCTTCCCGCTTATCAGACAAACCAATGCCCCCCCAAAGGCCAACCTCGGCGGGCCCGGTTGTCCCCCGGCCAGCAACTCGCAATCAAAAAGCACATACCTCGGCGTGACCTGACACTGATATGACACGGCTCCTGGCCAGCAAGCAGCCTTCTTTCTCGTTTTGGCCCTTCTCTGCTTTCGTAATCACAACCTTGTCGTCGTCACTTCTTCTTGTGACAGAGTCCGGGTGGCGGCCTGGGCTTCTCTTGGTCAACCGCACCAGTGGCCTTCTTTTCCCTTTTCTTCTTCTTTTCAGTGCCCAGTCTGGTCTCGAATTCGCTCCGTGAAAGAGTGAGTTTCAATTCCCTCTTTTGCGGACGTTTCTGGGGGGCCCTCGCCTCTTATACTTTTCCACACTTCTGTCTGCCTGCTTGTGCCTTTTGCTTCACAACGATGCCATCGCCAGGCCCGTGACCTTGTCTTCGCGAGGCTGTCACATCCTCCCCTCCCACCACCAGTCAATGACCCATTCATCCCATTTGTTACTGAAGCCATCTTCGGCATCTTTTGCTCGCCCAGTCTCCCACCTCCCGCTTCCTTTTGCCCCTCTCCCACCCTCCATCACACCATCACGCACCATCACCCACCTATCTGCGCCCATTTTTTAGCAGTCGTCGTAGTGCCCCGTATCACAAATGAGGCACCCATTTTGCGCCATTTTTCACGGCGACAATTATTTTCATGGTGTTTGCACTCACTCATCCCCCCAACCCCACAATTACATCACGCAACATTAAATCCGATACCATCGTCAGCTGCCTCAAATCTTGACAAAATGAACAGTTTTTTTCTCATGGGATTTATTTCACCTGTGAATCATCATGTATTCCTTTTCACCTGTTGTACGCTGTATTTGATCTTGCCATATCCCGATATTGGTAGGCGTGAATGAGAATGCACACGTCCTTGATCGTGCGGCCTTGCAATAAGTGATCAAACACACCCAGACGAAACTGCCCTACCAGTATTGAACAGACTTCAAAAGCGTCCCGAATGCATGTTTCAGCTACACGTCCAAGCTGCCTTTAAACCGACATGCTTGGGTTGAATCTATTCATGACTCGATGTTTTAATGCTCTCATGGTGCCGTCCATTATCAACCCGACAACGTGGCCAGATACTGCGACTATCTATCATCTCACGCCGCTGCATTACCATCCAAATGTGATGCGCCAAGGTTAACAAGCACCCCACGGCTTGGGAGCTCGATATATATTCAAGTTTCTACAGCGGCTAGTATACACGTGGGAAAAGTCATCCCTTCCTTTACAACTTGCTCGACGAGCCCGTCTCGGCCTCTACCCACGTGGCCACGCCGTTGGCGTCGGCGACGACCTTGCGGCTGATGATTTCGTCGACAATCGTGGCGATGCCCTGGCGGCCGTTGCGCGACGCGACGACCTTGTCGGCGAGCTGCTGCGGCGTCAGCGCGGTGCCCTGCACGACGTCCTTGATCTCGCGCTCCGAGGGCACGCCGAGCAGCGGGTGGGGGTAGTCGCTAAACGTGCGGTCCGAGAAGAGCCCGAGGGACTGCTTCTCGTCAAACGCGAAAAAGGGCTGCGCGACATTGTCGCTGGCGGGGATGGCGTCGAGCGACGCCGGCTGCCACTGGGGCGTCTCCTTGCGCACGAGCAGCGCCGTCACGCCCTCGGAGAAGTCGTGGTGGCGCATGAAGCGCGACGCAATCTGGTGCTCCCGCTCAAACGCCTCGGCAATGTCCCAGCGGCCGCCGACGCGCATCTGGCGCAGCGCGACGTGCACGGCCGTCGGCGAGCGCTTCTGCAGCGTCGCGAGCTGCTTCTGCGCCCACGCCTCCGTCTCGCCCGTCTCCTGGCGCAGCGCCGCGATAATCTCGGCGAGCGTGTTCTTGTCGAAGCAGCGGTCGATGGCGCGGCGCGTCGCGCCGGCCAGCGCCATGGGCTGGTCGTGCGGCAGGCCAGTGGCAAACTCCTCGAGCGTCTCGCCGACGAGCTGAAGGCGGCGCGCGGGCGCGTCGTCGTCGCGGAAGCGCAGCTCGGCGAGGCGCGCCTCGAGGGCCGGCAGGCTCGTCGAGTGCAGGTAGTGCGTGGCGACGCCGCTGAACAGGACGTTGGCGCCCGTCAGGCGCTCGCTCGTGAGCGCCAGGTACGTGCCGACGGCGCCGTTCATGCGCGGCAGGAAAAACGAGGCGCCCACGTCGGGGAAGAAGCCAATCGTCGTCTCGGGCATGGCGAAGACGGTCTTTTCCGTCGCGACGCGGAACGGCGCGTGGATGCTGAGGCCGACGCCGCCGCCCATGGTGATGCCATCCATAAAGGCAACGTACGGCTTCTGGTACGTGGCAATGTAGTGGTCGAGCTTGTACTCGAGCGCAAAGTACTCGGCGGAGCGCTTCCAGCCGTCGGCGCTCTCGAGGTTCCACTGCGCCAGCGCGGCCACGTCGCCGCCCGCGCAGAGGGCCTTTTCGCCCGCGCCCTTCATGACGACCACGTTGGCGAGGTCCGACTTTTCCCACTCCACCATGCGCGGCACAATCTTGCGGATCATGGACCCGTTGAGCGAGTTGAGCTTCTTGGGGCGGTTGAGCATAATCGTCCGCAGGCCGTACTTGTTCTGGAAAACGACATCGTCGGCTTCGTCACCGGGCAGCTCCTTGATATCGTACGCTTCGGTCGAGAGCTGAGACGCATTCTGTTAGCAGCTAGCCAATGAGTAGGAGGACGATGGGGGATTTTTTTTTTGCGTACGTGTCTGGCCCCCAAGGGCACGGATCGTGCTCGTTGCGCCATGGCGAATGTGGTGGTGTAGGTTGACGGGTTGGCAGCTCTTCCGGCACGGAGAGCAATGGAGCGGAAAGACATGACAAGAGGAATTGACAAGGCGAAGCAAGTCACCCTCCTTTTATCGGGCGTGTGTGTGTGCGTCAGCCGGGCTAAAGGGTCGGCCGAGGTTGAGAGGTGGGCAGCGGCAAGATGGGACGTTCCGGTATCCTGTTGAATGGCTCTTCTCCTCTTCTCCGCGCACGCTGCTTTGCTCTCCAGTGTCCACCAGAAAAAAAGTTAGCCCGAGGGTAGCAGAGACTTGCCGCCTTTGCCCAGGAGTTCTGGCTTTGCCTGGCTTTACCCAGAAGTGGGCTTTTGGCACGTCGAATCTGGTGGAGACGTTCCTGGGTGGGCGCCAGCCAATCAGGTGCTGCGGCCACCCTCGTACCAAATCTATGAGTTTTTGAGCATGGGCAGAGACAGCAGCACCACCAAAAGCTTCGTCTGTCTGGAACGCCTCGAATCAACCTTTCGTTCCCATTCAACCAGCAAACCCCCCCTCCGGCACCCACACACATTATCATGGCGGACACCAAGCCCATCGAGTATGAAAGCTCTCGGCGCATGCTACTCTCTCGCGCAACCCCGCCTTTGCTAATCCCATCCTTTTCTTCTAGGGAGCTCCTCACCAAGCCGCGCAACGAGCTCACGTACGCGAAAAATCCCACCCCGGCCCAGGCCAAACGAAGGCTTTTCGTCCGAATGCTAACATGTAAAACCCCCAATCCTGCAGGGAATACGAAATCGCGCAGCTCGAAGAGCACGAGTTCTCCGCCGGCCCCCTCTCCATCCTCCAGACCGCCGTGCGGTCGCACGTGCAGGTGCTCATCTCCATCCGCAACAACCGCAAGCTGCTCGCCCGCGTCAAGGCCTTTGACCGCCACTGCAACATGGTCCTCGAGAACGTCAAGGAGATGTGGACGGAGACGCCGCGGCTGGCCGACGGCAAAAAGGGCCGCCCCGTCAACAAGGATCGGTTCATTAGCAAGATGTATGTCTGGCCCTCTGTGCCTCCTCGTGCGACCTCTTCCTTTCCTTGCTAACCGTCTTTCTTTTTTTTTCGTCTTGTTTAGGTTCCTGAGAGGTGATAGCGTCATTCTGGTACTGCTAAGCTAGAATCGGACAAAATATTCAAGGCATCTTTCTTTCTGGGGTTTCTTTTGCACCGCGTGGGCTTTGATTGTGTTTTTCATGAGATTGGGATGGGGGCTCTGGTTGGTTCCATGTACCGTCCTTTTGGCGAGACTCACAGGGCAATTTAGGCGTTAAAAAAATGACGATCTTGATTACGATTTCATTCCATTTGGTACTTGGTGACCCTCGGTAACAATGACTGCGTACTTGCTACTGGGATACCTCGACAGCCAGTTCTGCACACTGACCTGAACACATGCACACTAAATACCTGCCAGGCCCTCAAAGAGGCACGCGAGACCCCACGCGCCCGGGTCAGGCACCTCCTCGTAGCCGCTGCCGCCGACGTACACGGAGCGGCCCAGACTGGCCTTCATGCCCTTTGTCGCCTCAGCGGCCTCGCGCGCCGCCCGCGCCGCCTGCGCGACGTCGCCACCAGCCGCCAGCGTCTCGACAAACGGGTACAGCGCGTCGACGAGCGTGCGGTCGCCGGGCCGGGCCGGCGTGTACCGCGCGAGAGCGTCGCAGCTCTGCCGGAGCGCGGCCGCCCACAGCCCCAGCGAGGCGGCGCCCGGCGCGCGCGCGCGCAAACCGTGTACGAGCGCGTTGAGGAAGATGGCGTAGAGCGCGCCAGAGGTGCCGTCCATGGTGCTCTCCACGACGCGCACGATGCCCGCGACGTCGACGACGAGGTCGCCGCTCAGCGGGCGCGTCTCGAGGTGCTTCAGCACGGCTGGTTGTTTCAACATTGTTAGCACGCTGGACTGCAGTGTTTTTGGTCACAGGGATGAAAACGTACCCTCGGCGCCGCGCTTCATACCGATGCCGCAGTCGCCGTCTCCGACGACGGTGTCGTATCTCGTCACGTCCGGTTCTGCCGCAATGACCCTTTTCAGCGCCGCCGTCAGCGCCTCCTTTGCCGCCACCGTATCATACGTCAATCCGCTCGGCTTGGCCTCTCCCTCTTGCCTCTTCACCACCGCCGGCTCCTCGGCGCGTCCGGCCGCGGCCTCCCACGTCGTCCGCTGCACCGGCGCCGACCACCCCGTCACCTCAGACGGCGCATCCAACAGCTCCACCATGTTCGGCGCCGCCGCGGCACCGCCCGCGACACCCGTGTTGACCACGTTGAGCAGCGAGATGCTGAAGCCCATGCCGTTGAGGCTCGTCATAAAGGTGCCGCTGATGACGCGCACGGGGCGTATGCGGTGGGCGTCGCGCAGCTGCGCGACGACCTCGCTCGTGATGGCGCCCATCTCGAGCGGGCTGACGCCGCCGAGGTTGTTGACGAGCAGCACGACCTCGTTGGAGTTGACCGTGAGGAACGCGCGGTCCGCGTCGGTGCCGTCCAGCAGCTGCGCGAGCATCTTGGTAACGAGCGCCGGCAGCGCCAGACGCGCCTTTTCGCAGCCGGCCTCGTTGTGGATGCCCATGCCGATCTCGACCTCGCCGCGGGCCAGGCCGTCCTCGTCCACCACCGCGCGGCCCGGCACGTGGACGTGCGCCAGGCTGGCGCCGACGCTGACAGTGTTGTCCGCCGCGAGCCTCGCCACGCGGGCCACGTCTGCGAGCGGCGCGCCGCGCGCCGCCAGCGCACCGGCAATCTTGAGCACGAGCACCGTGCCGGCGATGCCGCGCCGCCCGACCTTGCCCCCGCGCGCGCGCCCGACGCCGACGTCATCGCCGACAACGACCATTTCGATGGCGACGCCCGCGCGCGCCTGCTCCACCGCCATGCCAAAGTTGAGCACGTCGCCCGTGTAGTTCATGACGACGACGAGCACGCCGCGCCCGCCCGCCGCGCCCACGCGCGTCATCAGCGCCTGACGCACCTGTTCAGCTGATGGGCTCGCAAAGACGGTGCCCGCGACCGCGGCCGTCAGCATGCCCGGGCCGACCATGCCGGCGAAGGAAGGCTCGTGCCCGGACCCACCGCCGGCGAGGAGCGCGACCTGCGGCGCGGCGTGCGGCGACGGGCGCCGGTAGACAATCTTGTGCTCGGCGTCGAGTGCGACGTGCGGGTTGGTGAGCGTGAGGCTGTGCAGCGCCGAGTGGACGAGGTCCGTGGCGTCGTTGATGAAGTGCCGGGACGACATGGTTTGGGGGGATGCGGGGTTGGTTGCCTGATGTTGGTTCTTGGGGAGGAAGATGGGTCCAGGACTAATGGAGTTTGAAGTGAATGGAACTGGCAAGTGAAGAGTAAACGATGATAAATAATGCGTTGCAGGTAGGTGCTGGAAAGAGGAGCTCGAGCTGTTCAAGTGTTGACATGTTGGGGGCAAGGTGGGGGTTTGACAGCTCCCACCGTTTGCATTGCGGGGTGAGCTGTCAAGGGCAAACGGCGTGGGGGATTTCTCGGACAGAGGGATGTATTCAGCCTGGAAAAATAAAGCTAGTCTTGCGTGCAAAAGCTGGAGCAACTCATTAATGTAGGTAGTCATTAGATTTGAGCATGTTTATTCGAGCCTATCTTGGAACCCCAACCGTGACGTACATGATCCCACATGTCGCATCGCGGTACGTCTTGGCAACCGTGCCTTTCAAGGTATTCAACGCCGTATCTTTGCCGCTGTTTCTTTTTTTTACACTATGTACAAGGAGAAACGTAGCAAATCATGAAAAGGATCGCGCGTTCCAGTGCCTTAAAAACAATCCGCACCTGCCCAATAATCGAGGATATAAAAAGACAAAACAAAGGACGGGAAAGGGAAAGGAATGAATGATGAATAGGGAGAAGAACCGATCACCTGGGCGGCGGTCTATGCAAAGGAAAGGACATCGCTGGTGACAAAGAAGCTGCCAGCTAGGATGCCAGCGGCAATGAGAATGGTGAGAATGGCGGCGCCGGCTCGGTCGCCTGCGGTAATGGCCCGAGGTTCCGGTAGGGGTTGGGCCTGGGAGCTGCCCGCACCAGCGTCGCCCTTGGACGTGCCGCGATCCTGTTCCGTGGCGGGGACCTTGACGTTGGGGAGTAGGTTGTAGAAGACGGCGGCGAGGGCGTCCATTTGGGGCCCCACGCCCATCAGACCGTCGTTGGTCCCGTTAAGCCAAGAGAAGCCACATCCCGTGCCGTCGGGACCGGGATATGAGGCGCCGTTGGCGCCGTTGCAAACTTTGACGGCGTCTGAGGCGGCCGTGCTGATGAGCTTGGTGATGGAGTCCGAGGTCCAGGGCGCTACTTTGGACGTGTAGGCGAGGAAGCGAATCAGGTAGCCCTTGAAGCTGACCATGTTCTGGTCGCAGGTGTGGACAGTCTCGCAAGCAGGCTCGTACATGATGCCGTCCTTGAAGAAGACTCTCTCGGTATAATTGAGGATGCCGTTGACGTGGCCCTTCCAGACATCGGTCTTGTTATAATCGTACATGGCGGCGGCGCCTTGGAGCCAAACGCC
Source organism: Cordyceps militaris CM01 (assembly GCF_000225605.1). Classification (NCBI taxonomy): domain Eukaryota; kingdom Fungi; phylum Ascomycota; class Sordariomycetes; order Hypocreales; family Cordycipitaceae; genus Cordyceps; species Cordyceps militaris. The sequence continues at coordinate 4,074,927 of NW_006271970.1, forward strand.
GGCATTATAGGTAAATTGGACCTGATGGATATTCTTACAGCTCTGGGTGGCGTCGTCGACTTCGATGCCGTCGTAGATGACGTAGTCGCTAGTAATTAGACCCTCCTTGACCTCCCAATCGTAAATTTTCTGCGCCCAGTCAGCGTAGGTAGAATTGCCGGTGAAGCGGGCGAGGCGGGCGGCAATATTGAAGAAGCAACCGTTGGAGATGCTGTTCTTGTAAGCCCAACCGTTGAGGAAAGAGTAGACCTGCCAGCGGAGACCACCGCCGCAGAGGCCGTTCTCTTCCTCCCAACGAACAGCATATTCGTTAAAGACGGCCTGGACACCAGCGAGCCATTGAGGCGTGTCGGAAGGCGGGTTCGGAAAGACGGCTTCGGCAGCCATCATGGATGTGAGAGCCCAGAAGCCTTGATCATCGTTGCCCATGGCATTGGTCTGGTTGACAGGGAGGTAGTCGCCCTTGGGGGTAATTTGATGCATCATGCCCTGCATGGTCACGTCATTGTACGACGCATCTCCGGTATAGTACCAGTAATCGATTAGATGGCCAAACATGCCACCAGCCTCCCACCCTGATTGCGACAAATTGTTAGCAGCCAGTACGTTTGGAAAGCGCGGGGCGAGTCAATTCTGGGGGAGAGCGTCGCAACATACAGTAGTATTTCCCGGGCAGCAGACCGGGGATGCCGCCAGTGACGTTTCCATTGTAGTATTTCATCAAGCCATATACGAGGGTGCTGGCGGTGCTTTTGATGGAGCCTGTCGACACACAATGCGCTGGTTAGCAACCGAGAGAGAGAGTGACCGGGCAAGGGCGAAAAGCAAGTCGGGCGGCAAACGTACTATCGCTGGTGAGGTCGAGGCTGATCTGGGCGGCCGACGCCGTGGCCGAGAGCCCGACAAGGGTCGCAACGATGGCGGAAGCCTTCATTGTGAATTGGAGAATGACAAACTGGCAGTCGTCTAGTTACTCGGGCGCGATGCGACGGGCGATGATGGGTAATTTTGAGTCGGTCGCGTGGTCGGGACGGGCGAGCAGGGATTGAAGCAATGAACGGGTGGGTGGGGAGACGGGCCGTTCACGTCATGCGCTGAGGGAACTTGATGAGGAGAGAAACGGGCAGCGCATGAAAGTAGGACAGCGGGTTGGGGCGCTTAAAAAAGGTCGAAGGGGGTGGAAAAGCGAGCGTAGCGAGAGGGCGGAGGAGAGGCGGTTGAAGAAAACGGGCGACGTTTAGGAACGAATTGAGGTTAAAAAGTAAGCATGCGAGAAGAGGGATAACTAGGTTAGTAGGTACGGAGAAGGGCAGGCTCAAGGTTTTCCGCCGAGTCGTTGTTCGGTGCGGGAGAGCGGGCAGCCGACGCTGGAGACAAGACACAACGCCCCCAAGAGGTACACGAATTTCGCGGAGGAATGCTATACACGCGCAAGTCACTGCAAGGTACACGCCATCATCTGTGACGAGTCTGGGGGCCACGAGCAGCGTGACTAGAGACTGGAGCATGCCGCCTGCAAGTTGCCACACATGTGCCTATATTTTGGGGTGGCGCTAGTTGACTGTCAGGCTGGAAAACAGAGCCAGTTTTTCCTCTTGTCCACGTCCTAATAATGAACGTGACTGCTGCGAGCTCGCACAATCCAGTCCTGTAGTGCCGTCTTGCCCTTGTCTGGGCGATCTGGCAAGCATCTTGGCGACGATTTACAGGGCCAATCTACTACTAGGTACCTGTTACCCTGCGCTGCCCCCATCCTACTACTCCGTACAGGCTGCACAGTGCCCACTACCAGACTGCACAGTACGGATTTGTACCGCATCACCTCTTAGGAGGTATTATGCAGCAGCTTCTTTACGAGCCACAAAACATCCTCACTTGTCAACATCTCTACATTCAATACATACACATGCCTTCTTCCGAGCCGCAGTACCCGATATCCATGACGTCGCCAGTTCGTACCTCGTCTAGCGCTTGCAACCAGCAGCCCGTCTCCAGCTGCCGGATGCAGCCATGGAAAGGAAAAAAAGGGGACCGAGAAACACTACGAATAAAAACGCTTGGCACGGCTCTGAGAATCCGGCTTGGCTGAAAGTGGCACACCACACACCACACACACGAGGCCTACATATAAACTCTCCCCGGCAGCGGCATTATTTAGGTGCCGTTTTATGCCTGACGCGACAGCTTTTCTCACCACCCCATAATTCATATCCACCAAGCAAAACGAGAAGGAAAAGAGCGACAAATTTAGAAACTCGACTCTATGCATCGTAACCACGCAACTAGCCCCCGGAGCCGGAACGGGGGCGCCGGTGGAGGTGACCTGCCTGCCGAAACGAAATTGCCGCAGTTGATCCGGCTGCGCCACAATGTACCATTCGCGGCGGTTACGAATACCGTGCTTTCAAGCCATTGTCGTCTACATGGATGGAATGTAGGGTGTTGACCTTGACTTGACACCATTGAAGACGAGGGCACACCTGCCCAACAGCCTGTTACACCTGGCACGGAAACAGGCCAGTTCGTGGCGCAATATAGTACAGAGAGAGATTAATTAACTCGATCGACTCGCCACTTGGTACCTGCATGGTTGCCCCAGGGGTTTGATCGCGGTGAAACCATGCCAAGGCACAGGGCTGTCTCCTGCGGCAGCCGACAAGGGCAGGCACCAGATCCCACAAAGCTGCAACACCAAACATCATGCGTGCTCCATTGCCAAACACTTTTTTCTTCTCCTTGTTGCTGGTGTTTTGCTGTCAGAGTCGCCTAGTGTGGTTTCTCTCAGCAACTCTTGAGGGGATGTCGTGCTCAATATTGTTGCCAAGCTGCTGGTCTGATTGCTCGCAATCAAATTCCATCCCGTAAATTCTACTAATTGCCGTAACTATTCTATATTGTCTTCTTCTCTCGTCAATGAGAACCTATCTTCTTAAACGCTACATTGTACTCGTAGACACAACCCAACTCCCACAACAAAACATACAGTTGCATCGGTACCAACCGTCACATCTACCAACATCTCATACCTGCACCCGCACTATTCCAAAAGATATGCAAACCTTTCCTCTATCTGCTTGCGGCCCGCCTCCATCCCCGCCAGCACATCCTCGTCGCTCATCGTCGTCAGCGTCTCGACATCGACCTCGCGCCTCTCCAGCGTCTTGACCGCCACGTAGCACCCGGCCGTCGCGACCGCGCCCCGGACCGCATCGCGCACAAACGCGGCCCAGCCGCGATACGAGACGCGCGACGCCTCGGTCCACGTCAGCACCATGGCGAAGCAGTGCGGCATCGCCTCCCACTGCTCCCACACGACGGCGACGCCCTGCCGCGCCATGCGCCGCGCCACCGTCCGCGCCTCGTCCGCGAGCAGCTCCTCGCCGCACACGAAGAAGACGGGCGGCGCGCCCGCCCACGACGCCGCCGCCATCGGCGACACCAGCGGGTGCGCCAGCGCCCCGCCTCGCAGTACAGGTGC
>NW_006271970.1:4078504-4234866 GCF_000225605.1 Cordyceps militaris CM01
CTGGAGAAACGCCCCCGACCACTGCATGCTCCGCGTGAGGTCCAGCGACGGCGAGTTGAGCGCCACGCCCGCGGGCAGCGGCACGGGCACGTCCCGGCCGTGGAAGCGCACCGTCGGCGGCGCCGTGCCGCGATGCAGCTGCAGTAGCAGCTGCAGCAGCGCCATGCAGAGGTTGCCGCCGGCCGAGTCGCCGGTGATGACGAGCGAGGATGCGGGCACGGCGTCGTGCCACGCGCCGGGCGGCGGGTGCAGCAGCGACAGGTACGCGACGAGCGCGTCGAGCAGCGCCGCGGGGAAGGGCCCTTGCGGCGCGAGCCGGTATCGCACGGAGAAGACGCGGCCCCGGGCGTGCTCTGCGTACGCGAGCGCGACGGGCCGCGTCGACGCCGGGTCCAGCAGGTAGTTGGCGCCGCCGTGCATGTACAGCACGGTCACGTCGGTCGCGGCCTCGGCCGTCAGCCGCGCCAGCTTGTCGCGCTCGCTCAGGCCCTGCGGCTCCGGGGCCCACGCAGACACGCCGGCGCGCACGCCCACCCACTCGCCGGCGACGTCCTGCAGCGGCGGCACGGTGAAGGGGCAGGGGCCGAGGGCGGCAATGGCGGCGCACAGCTGCTGCCGCACGTCGTCCTCGGGCGGCGCGGGCAGCGTGGCGCGGCTCACCCAGAGACGGCCGCGGGCGCCCGCGTCGCCCATGAAGAGCGCCTGCTGGGCGCTGATGGTCGACGGCGGCGCGTGCCCGAGGAAGTCGCGCAGCGTGGCGACGACGAGCTCGGTGCGCAGGTCCCACTGGCGCGCCGTGGGGCTGCGCCCGAGCAGCCAGAGGACGACGGTCTTGAGCACGAGCGGGACTTTGGAGAGCACGAGGAGGAGCGTGCTGAGGAGGGATGGCATGGTGAGCGGTGCGTGGGTGGTTGTTGTGGATGGAAGGGGGGAAAGAGGTGAAGGAAGAGGATGGGCGCTTGTTATTACGGGATTTCATGGTTGGACAAGATTGGACGGGAGCGGGCGCGCGGGAGTGGCCGCTCAGGTGGGCGCGCTGGGGAGCTCGGATCGTGGGGTACGATAGAGTAACACAATAATAGCACAACTAGTTAATAAATCGAAATGGTCCCAAATTAGATTCTGATTATTGAGTACCCTTGCCGATCTGCGCTGTGACCTTGCGCTTGCACCTGTCCACCAACAACAACCAACACGATCATCCGAGTCGCTGGGGAAACTTGTAAGAGATTCAACATCATTACCATTCGTAAATGCATATTAAAAAACTCAAAAGGGCCAACCAATATACTTTACAGAACAATCGCCCAACGCCACAGCAGAAACACCCCCCTACTCAACCACGACGCCATTCCGATCGCGGCCCATCCTCGCATACTGCGTCTTGAGCGCCGGCACGTCGGCGCTCACCAGGGCATTGACCCATCTCTGGGCGCCCGTCTTGTCGTCCGTCGCGAGGCTCGCAGCGGCGCCCATGAGGAGCGGCTTGCAGTTCAAGTAGACGCACTCGTAGCTGTTGCGGGGGACCAAAAAGGTCTCGTGGTAGACGCCGAGGTGGGGGAACTTTTGGGCGGCGAACCAGTCCCAGGCCTCGCGGTGCATGGGCTCGTGCGCAAACGCGTGCAGGCTGGCCAGGTCGCGGAAGTAGATGACGGTGTTGGTGGTGACGGAGCCGTCGACGACGCCCTGCCAGTCGCTGACGGCCAGCACGCCGAGCTCGGCGCGGCGCCGCCGCAGGTCCGCCACGAGCGCGCCGAAGCGGTCGCCCGTGGCGCGCCCGCCGGGGCACAGCGGCCCCAGCGCGTGGTTGAACTGCGCGCCAATGTGGAACACGACGACCGCGTCCGCAGCCGCCGCGTCGCCAAAGGCCCCCGAGGGGAGCGGCAGCTGTGCGGCGGCTCGGCCGGGGACCACGTTGAGAGGGAACGGGTGCGTGAGGCTCGTGGCCCGGTCGAGGAGCACCGACGCGAGGGTGACGGCGAGGTAGCTGAGGAGCGGCACGACGGCCCAGCGCGCGGGCAGCGCGAGCGAGAGGCCGGCTTGGAGGACGCTGCCGAGCACGAGGAATACGGGCAGGCGCGCGACCTTGTCGAGGCCGTATCGGGCCTGGAGTTGTTAGCTGGGGGAGGGGACGGGGAGGGCAGGAGGGAGATGCTCACACTGGTGGACGGCGTGTAGGTCCAGGGACGCTCGGTGGGCGCGAGCTTGAGCTGGAATTCCTTGCCCATTATGTTCGGTGAGAATGAATCGAGTGGACAGTCTCGTTCTTGGGCTGCGTTGCCAAAGGAAGTTGGGTTGGCCTTTGGCTCTTGGTGGTAGTCAAAGGTGTAACTAAGTCGGGGACGGGTATAAGTCGACACCCAGAACGGAATGAGAAGTTGTGCAGAGATGGTCCTGTGATTCGAGACGAAATAGAGATGTCCCTCGATGACTATGAAGCAAGTTCAAGACGGGGAGGTGAGGGAGGGCGGACAGGAGCTATATAGTTGAATCCAAGCCCCAAAACACCGCCGCCGCCGCCGTCGTCGTCACCCGGCCCCCGGTGCCCCCCCATCATTCCGACCTACCTAAGTCGCTGACGACGAATAAGCCGGCGTGCTTATTCCACAGGGCTGGGATAGGCTAACTATACTGGGAGCATCGCCTTTCGCACTCGCTTATTTTCGACCATGGCCGCCAACTAGTGTGAAAACGGGGCGTTGACAAGTGACCTTGGCGATTGCGAGTGCGACTGACGGGGGGGGATTGGATAATCTGTACGCAGTACATATGATTTGCTTTTGCGTCTTTTGCCTGAGCCAGGAGGTTGTGGCTATAAGCGACAGGCCTGTGTTTGTCGTATTACCGAGCAGGGGGTTCTCTGTCGTTGACTACAAAGAAAAAGGAATACTTTTTTGTTATTTATTGAAAAAAAAAAAAAAGACGAAGCTCGCTTGCTCGACAGGTTGGGTTGGTTACCAGTGCCGATCTAGTAGCTCCGGCCCAACCGACCGAGGCCACCCTTTGCACTAAATGCCGGTTCTGCGCTGCCGCGCCACTGACGTTTCCTTTCAAAGGTAGCCAAAGTCAGATGATAATTTGTGCAGGTTGTAGACAAAAAAAATAACCTTGATATTAACTAGTAAAACCCCAAGTCCGTCTGCCTGTCACTGGCGCGAGGACGAGAAACCAAACGACGCGGCCGCCCACGTCAGCAAGAAGCCCACCGAATGGTCATCTTGGGGAGGCTAGCTTTCGCTTTTTTGCTTCTTCGGCGCATTTTGTTTTGGCAAAAGCTAGCGAAAATCCTGAATGATATTGTACTTTTTAATTTGCACTTTATAGACGAGCAACTTGAAAGGTCTGGTTGTTTTTTCTGGGGTGCCTCGGTGGTATAGCAGAGCACACGTGTTCCTCGTACTCTTGGGTTGCACGAGATTTGTCTGTGGCGAGGACGGGAAACCAAAAAAAAAAAAAAAAATCATCGGCTGCGGCTAGGCTCGTGCATGGATTGCCAAAAATAGATGGGAAGCAGGAACGGGACGAAACGAGATCCGATAAACATACGTTGCGAATACAGGGACATGGGGCTTCATTATGGTGAGTCGAATCCATCTCGACAAGTCTTCCATTTCCCACAAATTCTTCAACATAATTCAGACGCTCAATTATACTTTATTGATTGTGTTTTACAACTATATAGATAATACATCTTGTCGCTTTGTTTTGATCATTCTTGTCGTCATCATATCTCTAGCCGGACGTGGTGCAGGAACAGGCCGCCCGCCGTTTTCCCAAAAAGATCAGAATATGGAAACAGTATATACCAACAAACAAACAGACCCCATTTCTCCAAAAAGAAAGAGAAGAAAGAAAAAATAAACATATAAAAGTAGTATCCTCGTGATACTGAAAAAGAAAAGAATACCGCCTGCAAAAGACAAAAGAAAAAAGATCGAGTCCGAGGCCGTGGTGGACTTATATATGCAAATTGTTGCCATGTACAGGTCGAGGGTAATATATAGCAGAGTGAGGGTCGTGAATCGAATCGCTTGCGCAATGTGCTGTAATACGTTGTAGTCGTCTGGAATTTTATACACTGTTTTCCTTGTCGCGCGTCTCGGGTGCCGTCAGCGACTTTTCCCACTCGTCCATGAGGTTGTTGGCCGTGCGCTTCAGATTGCTCGGCGACAGCCGATTGACCATGCTCGGAAGCAGCTCGTCGAGCTTCGTGTTGCGCAGCACACTGTCCTGCGATGAACGTTTCGACTTGGTTGGTGTCGTCGCCGACTCCTCGGGCTTTTCCGGGATTGCTTCAATCTCGTCCAGCCCACCGTTATGAGCCGTGGAGCCGCTCCATCGGCTCGACTTGACAGAGGCCGGAGAGTCCCAATTTGTCCAGTCGTTATCCTCGAGCGTCTCAAAACCTAGCAGCGTCCATGAAAGCTGCTTGCCCTTGCCGCTCGTTTTGGTCTTTTCGGCCAGAGTGACAACCTCGTCCGCCGTGCTGAGAGAAGGTCCTTGCTTGACAGCGTCCAACGACGCCTTGGCCTTGCATCTCGTGGATGCCGACGATTGGCCGTCGTGTCCTGTGGGCGTGGCGTCGCGACCGCGTCTCGAATTGCTGAGCGCTCTCGTGGGCGTAAATTGACGAGGCCTGGCTGGTGCTGGTCCAGTTATGGGTTCGTCGCCAACTGTGATTTGTCGAATATCCTCCACAAAGGCGCGCAGGCCGAGCTTAAAGTCCTCGACCAGTGGAAACACGCCCGACGCTTGTGGTTGCCATGTCGCCCGCTTTGACAGTGCGGGGGGGTGTCCTAGTGGCGGCACCGTCCTTTCATGCAGAGGCTGCGCCACAGTGCTATCGATGCTGGCCCTGTCCTCGTAAAGGTTGAAGGGTGCGTCCGACCTAGAGGGAGATAGCAGCGACAGCGTTCGAGCGTGGCCGCCTCGCATGACCTTTCTGCGGCTCTGCGTCGGTGTAGAGGGTGCAGTGGGAGAGGATTGTTGGGATTGCAGCCAGAGCTTCCTGCGATCCAAATCGACACTCTGCCTGGTGGGCGACATCATGGCATCCGGGGTAGGGCAGCGCTTGGGCGAGGCAAGAGCCTGTGACTGAATCTCGGCAGAACGCTTATGCATCGACTCTTTCGAGGTCCATTGAGCTTTCAGAGAGGTGAGATGGCCCTCGGCACGCGCGAGTTCTTCACGGAGCTCCAGCACCTTTCTCTCCTGCGCGGCGATTGCTATTATAAAATCGTTGGCGTCCTCGAGAGCGGGGAGCACGGGTGTCTGCGCTGGTGTAGGCGGCTTCGACAAGAGTGTCACGGGAGGTCCCGCGGATGAGGGCGGGCGGACGGGATCGCCCCTCGATGGAGGTGCGATGGGCAGTGTTAGTGACAGTCGATTCGCCTGCCTGGGTGCAGACGAGGCCATTGATTGCGCGCGGGCATGTGTAAATCGTCTACCGGAAGGCAATTCGCGACAAGGCCGTGGTGGCGGTGGCATAGATTCTGCTGTTTCCTTGCTCATTGGCCCGTTTGTGTGTTGCTGTCGTGAAATTTCGTCATCCTTGACCTGCGCCAGCACAGAGTCAGGGGTTGGGGAAAAGGTGGTAGACATGGCCATGGCGCTGGTCATGGGCGAGAGAGAATTGTCGTAGGGTGCGCGGTCAGCAGCCGAGGAACGACGCCGAATCTCTTGATTGGAGGCCATGTCGAGACGTTGTTGCAGGAGATGCAGCTTGGAGGACGAAGAACGGCGCCGGTGGTGGTGGTGGTGCTGGTTGTTGTGGTAATTAGCTGTGCGTGGGAGAGAGGCGGGCCTAGCGGCACCAGTCCAGCGCAACCCCAGGCGGGCAGGGGCGGTACGACTGGATCTGGCGATGCGTGGTCTTCGGGGACGAGCTTGTGTCGGGCGGCAATTATCATGGAGGATATGAAGAGAGCGGTTGGCGACGGCGATGCGCAGGTGAAAGCCCGTCATGAGGCTCTTGGTGAATGGCGCGGGGAAGAGGAAATAGGCGGACTGGGCATCCTCTGCGGGCGATGAAGGTAGAATGAAGCAGCAGCGCGAGAGATTGGCGTTCCTGGCACTAATATCAATCAGCTCTTCTCTTGTGTCGCTGCCCCTGGCTTCATATGTAAGTCTTGTTTTCCAAGGCCCCTTTAGCGGTGGTTGATCTTGAACCCTTGCAAGGCAGGGGACTATCGCCGTGTTTCGACTAGGCAGGGGTGCAATAGGGTGTTTGCTTCGGCAACAGTGGTCGTTCTGTGGCCGTCTGCAGCTGCCGGGCGAGAACAGATGAAGATCAAAACAAGAATATTAAATAGGTTATAATGCGTCAGCCAGGCTGGTAGATGAGACCAAGATGTAGAGGAGCGGTAGATGGAGGTGGTCTTTGCACGGAGGCGCGGGCAGCACAGCGAACGTCGTCGAAGAAGCAAATTGATGATCAACGGAGGGCCAGTCTCGGATTGATGGCGAAGCGACGGTCGACGGATTATTACTGCATGGCGTTTCTCGCGACGTGGTTTGTTGTCTTTGACATGTCTCAGGCAAGCGTGGGGTGGTGTTGAGGGGAGAGTCACAGGGGCGGTGAGGAAAGGGAATGAGGGACGAGACGTCATCTTTTTGTTTACTGGGCACCAAGGTGAGGGGACCCTATGACGCATTCGCACATCTGCCAATATGAATTGACAATAAGTATATATTTCTAGTATGGATTTGATTCTACGGAATCGAGGGGGTCGAGGTATGCATTTCGGGATGTTTCTTGCCCCCGAGCCGCTAATCGTTTCAGCGGCCACACCCGCTGTAAACGGTCGTCATGACAGTTCATCGGCGCTGTAATACCTGCCCCGCAGACTCTGTTGGCCCGGACAACCAGTGGACCGGGTTCTATTTTCAGGTCCCCTCGGTTGGGTCTTTCAGCGGAGGCTGTTCCTGGGCTAGCGCGCCAGTCCCCTGGAGCTAGAACTTGTTTATGGTTGTTCAAAGCGTTCGGCTGCCATCAGGCCTGTCCACTTTTAGTGGCCTCGAGTCCGCTGACATCACGGCACCTCGGTCACTTTTCACCTGATGATGCCACAGACGATCAGCCACGGCAAAATGGCCAGATGAGAAGCAGAAGACCACGGACACTTGGTCGCGGGGAGCCTGGTGATTCTTCAATAGCGTATACGCAGCGATATGAGGCTTTCGGCTACTCTGACGGTTTCACACAATGCGCGGCGAGCTCGAGAGTCTCCTTGTTGGCCATGCTACCCCGGCTAGACAGGCATAGCTGTCCTCACACCTCCCTCGGCGAGGATCAATCGACATCTAGGCGGATTCTCCATGCCGTAGTTGCCATTGGCAGTCTATTTGGAGATGGTGGCGGTCTCTATTAAAGTGTGTACCAGTACTTTGCTGCGACTAATACAGCCATGCAAAAGATCAGAAGCCCCCAGGTACTTTGTGTCGAGTTGCGAGATTGGGCGCGGGGTATCCCGAGTAGCCATTTAATTGCTACGGTATCATTGTTCCCACCCGGCTGGCCCGTCAAGAAGGGCCACTTGCTCGATACGTACCAGCTCTCCGCCAGACGTGCAAAGGTGAAGAAGTACCCGGCTCCGAACATACAACCTTGCAGCGTATTCTCGATTGATCTGTGAGATCGTACTAGTATTTATGTTTTCTGGCAGTTGATAAGTGGGATAGAGTTGGTGATATGGAAAAGAGGTGGCAGAGATGGCCCGTCGAGTTGGCACGCTGACGACCCAGCCACTCGTTGCCTTGCATGCCATAACCCATCTCTCATGTTTGTGTATTTTATAAACAGCAGTTATAATTCACGTACGTGTGTATTAATTATAGCTAGAGAGCTTCAAGGAAAGATCACTCCATCTTCTAAATACTCTAATTAGTAAAGAAACTAGACTTTAAAAGAATAGCGTTCTTTTTAAAGTAACTTACATAAGAATTAAAATACTATTTTAAAGTATTATCTCATTATTTTAGCAAGGAATAAGCTAAATAAAGTAGGAATTTGTACTACCACGCCAACTCGGGTGGAAGCTACGATTAATGCCAACAGCCATCCTATTATGAGAGTTTCTAGAGAAAGGTTTTGTGAGACTGGTCGACTTGGACGGAAATGTACGTTTGACCTGGGAAACAGAACACGGGGCTTTAGAAACAAGACAAAACGCGGGGTTATACCTCTCCTACTCCTCACACCCCTTCCTCGAAATGGTCTAAACGGATGCGCCACGAAAGGCCGGCTTCTTAGCACCTACCACATTCACAGATGCTGTGGGAGAAGACTTTATGAAAAGAGAGGCCAACAAGCCTCAAAGATGAAGCCCTCGCCCACGTTCCTACCAACTGTTCCGTGAGGACCGTGTTACGTGCTACTACTTACCAGTGGCAGTGTGGCACGTGTAGGAGCCAGAGTTCGGCGAGCTTATATAGCCTAATATCCAGCTCCCGCTTATACGACAAGTCGCCGAACACTCTATCGAAAGCGGCCTAGGGTTCTACGGGTGAGACCTCAATGCGGTGCGTCTTGACTGGCTCAAGGCTGATACTTACACATAGCGACCTTGGACCAGGCTCACAGCTCGATTCAGCAGACCGGAGCTAGTTTCTGCATAATATGGTTGTATCCTGGATCTCAGTAGGAAGGGTTGATTGTACTCGGCTGTCGCTCGGTACTTTTCGTGTTGGCAGCCCAGAGAATCATGTCGATGGCAGTATCGAAGACAGGAATGTCGTTCAATAGCGTCTGGTACCTCGTCCACACTAGCTCACTCCCGAGGCTCCCAGCAGAGTCCGAGGAGAGACTGCTCTTTCGCGGACGTTTGTCCGGGTGATCTCCGCAGCTTGAAGTCGCCTGAAGCGAGCAGTCGTTGACGAGCAGGCTCGAGAGGCTTGAACAGAATCGATGCTTCTTTGCGAGGAAAAGGACACGTTTGTCGAGGAACAATAACCAAACGCTAATTACCCACCTCAACGGTCGCCAACAGGATTCACGATCGTAGTAGTCCTCTCAAATCATTCATTGCTTGGTTTCAACGCAGCGGCGAGCTTGCCTAGGGTCAAATTAGCGGCTGCCGAAACGAAAGTATAAATGAACACTCCAGGCATAGGACGTAATATGCCCTGGGGTGGTTCTCTTGACCCACGAGGATGCGAGAGAACAGCTCGAGATGATTCGTACCGTCCGGTGGGATTGTCGTGCGGAGCAATTCTCCTGCGGCATGCTGCCAGTATGGTACTGTGATGAGGGGCTACACCCGGGAGTGTACCTTGCGCGACAAAGACCAAACCTGACATGGTGATGTGTTTTGTTTGACCGGTAAGTGATGAAGGAGAAAGACAACGTGTCAGTTGCACTCATACACAAGCAGTCACGTGAGTGTCCCTCGGCGAGCATCGTTTGCGATCCAGAGTCAGTCTCGAGAGATGAGGCTACCTGTTCTCGGTGACTGGTCATGCAGATGGGCGATACGGGCGGTATGCCGATATTGGCGGACAACATTGCATGGATAGCGGAAATGTAGCTGACATGCGACCAGAACCGGCTGGTAGGCGTACCGAACGGGCCAAGAAAAAAGCGCGCCGGCAAAAACGTCAGCCTCTTTGGGTATATCAACGATGAAGGAAAATATAACAAATAATGAGAAAGATAACAGGGCATAATCTCAACCGTCACTATCCACTTGATGCGTGGAAAATAAAGACGAGCGTGTGCGGCTTCTCATCAGTCCGGTTCCGGCGGCGGCCCCAAGAAATCAACAACTCCAGATGACACAATCATCATGCGAACCAACAGCAAAGAACACACCGTATCACCGAATATGGAATTCGAAGAACTTGTGCACTAAAAAAAAATGATATACGACATGTTTTGATTATTTGAATTCGCCCCGTCACTCATCTCTCTTTTGTGGGAAAGAAAAAAAGGCGCGCCACCTACATCTCAGGGCCCGTTTGCGTCGACAGCCTTGTGTCAAGTACGTTTCGCATCTCTTCGATCCGCCCCTGCTAACCCCAGCCTCGCGTCCTAGCAAAATGGCCTTTTTGTCCCAACGGTCTAGCTGGCTTCCGTGCCTCAGAATTCGCCCGGAGCTGCGGTGGGAGAAGGGAAGTTTTGCCCTCCGGAACGCACGCGAGCCGTCCGTGTAAGTCAGGGCCAAGGTGTTTCACCACCAACGAGGAACCCAAGATGGGCTGCGGTCCTGCGATTTAACAAGAGTAAATCGCGCCATCCCCCTTGTTTTCCCTTTCTAGTTTTAATAACCTGCTTGTCCCCCCTCAGAACTTTTTTTTGTTTCTCGCCCTTGCTTTCTCCTTCTCTGCTTGGTTCAACTCGACTTGCTGCGCTCTCTTTCCCACTTTCTTGCTCTTCCTATGCCATTGGGCAACCAACAACCACTCTCTTGTTGTATCTTCCGCGTTGACGTGGCCTGCCGTCTTTATCTAATTCCAATCGTCTTTCCTTAACATTACTTTTACATTCGCACGAAGCACTGGATTGCTCGCCAACCTAATTTCACATCACCCCCCCGTTGCTGGTTCGACTTGGATAACCCTTTTTTCGCTCATTACGACTTGCACGAAACACGATACCAAAAAACCACCATTCATTTTTACTTTTGCAATGCTTTCATTAAAGACGACAGTTTTGGCGCTTCTGGCTGCCACCGCCACGGCCATGCCCGCCACGGTCCGCCTCACCCCGCGCCAGATGCAATACCACACCCTCGCCAAGCGTCAGCAAGAGGAGGCCGCAGCCGCCGGCCTGAGCGACTTTGACATTCTCCAATTGTACGCTCCCTTCCCTTTCTTGAACATGTGCAAAAAAAACACATTTCTCTAACCAAACTACATAGCGCTCTGACCCTGGAAAACCTCGAAGAGTCCTTTTACCGCCAAGGCTTCGCCAAGTTCCCGGCCTCCGACTTTGCCGCGCTCGGTCTCGACGAGCAGGCCATTTCGGACCTGCAGCAGATTGGCAAGACCGAGGCCGAGCACGTCGGCCTGCTGCAGTCGTCGCTCGCGCAGGGCGGCGTGCAGCCCGTGCAGGCGTGCGAGTACGAGTTTGGCTTCACCGACGCCGCCGCCATGGTCCAGACGGCCGCCGTGCTCGAGAACATTGGCGTCTCGGCGTACCTCGGCGCCGCACCGCTGCTCTCCGACAAGGCCATCCTCGGCACCGCCGGCTCCATCCTCACCATCGAGGCCCGCCACCAGTCCGCCATCCGCGTCTTCTCCAAGCAGGTCGCCGTGCCCCAGGCCTTTGACGCGCCCCTCGGGCCCCGCGCCGTCTTCTCCCTCGCCGCCCCCTTCATCAAGTCCTGCCCCGAGGGCTCCAACCTCAAGATTGAAGCCTTTCCCAAGCTCGCCATGGAGCCTGGCAGCGCCACCGAAGGGGCAGGCGGCAACGGAACCCGCAGCGCCGCCGGCGAGAGCGGAGGCAAGAGCGGCGTCCTCTCCGTCGGCTCCAACTTTCGCGTCCAGGCCGATGCCGCCACGAGCGCCGGCGCCACCAACTGCGCCTTCACGTCCGGCGGCGTCTTTCCCGGCGGCACCGCCTTTTCCAAGTTTTCCCAGACAGAAGGCTGCCAGGTGCCCCAGGGCGTTGCTGGCATCACCTACGTGACCCTCACCAAGGGCGCGCCGCTGACTGGAGCTATTTCTGACGACCTCATTGTCGCCGGGCCCATGGCCGTGGTCGTCTCGTAATCTAGTTGCTATCATTTTTTAAAAAACCCTTGTTTAATGTTTTTGTTACTCAGGCGTGGCTCAACCTTTTTCCATTTCTTTTCATGAGCATTGTACGCAGACTATATAGCCAGCTAGAGCTTTTCTTCTTATACATTGGTTTACAACAACCACCTTCTGATTATTGTAAAGAAAACATGGTGACGACAAACAACTGTATCGGGAAATGAGCTGCAGCAGGATAGCAACAAAAATGCCAACGTCAACTGCCGCCTTTCACAATCTCGAGATCGGAAAGACCTTGGCACCGGGAATCGCATATGGGATCGGGCACCCAGACATCCCCCACACACACACAAGATGCATTGGTTCTTTGGACCTGGGCGTGGCGTTCCGTGTTTGGCAAGGACCGGCACTGCACTGCTGAAACTGGGTTGAGGCATCATTATCCTGTAAACAAGCCTGCCAAACCGCTCACCACACACTCTCTGACACGCCCCCCCGTCCCAGCTCCACCAAACTTGCCTCACATTCGTCCCTTGTCAGTTGCCATCAAACCAATGCAGCCAATCGGCAATCACCACAGCCGTTTCTAGGGACAGCTTTAATTCAAATCTCATGACAAATTTCTGCCATTCGCATATTGACTCCCTGGTATATATGCTACTAGAACTACTTGCTGCAGAACTCAACAATCATCAGGTATGCAGACGGGGCCAGATCCATGCCCAAGTCTCAATTCTCCGCCCGACAACTGTAGCACACAGAGTACAAATGCATGCTTTTACCAACGCCAAATATGTCTGTCCTGCTCCATCTCATCCGTGTCGAATCGGCATTTCAACTCGATGGCGTATTGAGTAAAAACAGTTTCTTCCGTAGCACATGTCGTCATGTCATGCTTGGCCACAACTTGGCCATCTTCATCCCAGTCCCATATCCCTTTCAAAATGGTCTAGCGTCGAGATATGCCTGTGCCTTGGCCCACGCCGTCTTGTGGTCGGTAGCCAGCTCCTTGTTGTCCAAAGTCTGCAAGCCTTGGTTGACGCCATTGACAAAGTCAACAACAAAGCGCACGTCCTCGGTCAGAGCCTGGGCATAGGGCACGAAGGTCTTGGGAAACTCTTTAAGACGCTTCGCGCGTGCCTCCTTGCTATCGCTACCTTCGTCGTCCTCGAAAAAGGTGCGCACAGCAATGCCCAGGCCGATATCAGGCTCCTGCAGGAACGGAAGTCTGTTCATATTAGCACTGCGTTCAATAAACCAGGGCCGCAACAACTTACTTTTGGCTTATTTCGAGGTGATCGTCTCGTTCACGCTTGCACTGACCGTACATGAACATCGAGGCAACAATAGCCTCGATAAGGTCACGATCAGCTTCGCGAATAGCTGATGACAGAGAGCGGAACATGAGAAGGCTCTTGTTCAGGGGTCCAGTGTAGCCAAATACTTGGTGTCGCAGCTTGAGGAGTGTGGCGGCCTGGCTGATGAGAACCACCGCAGCCTTGTCTGCGTCGCTGCCCTTGCGCGGAAGACCAGGAGTTCCTTCTTGGTACTGTCCCTTGAGCATGCCAAACCTGACAAGCTCAAATGCCAAAAGCGCAGCCTCGTCAAGAGCAGGGGCATCCGGCCGAGTCTCGGCGGCCTCCTTCAGAGCTAGCAAGGTAGTGGCTAGGGCGTTGCCCCATTTTGTAAGCTGGTGTGAATCGTTGACATAGCCGCGGAGGTGAAGAAAGCGCCAAATAGCAACTGACACCACCATCTCGGTACTATCGATGCCGCGTATAGTCTTGTCACGGCTGATGGTCTTTGCAACAAAGTCGGTGTTGGCAAGAGCGAGGACCTCGAGATAAATAGGACCAGCAAAGTCGGCAGGAAGAAATTGACGCAGGTCCCGCTCCTTGACATCCCAGGTACCGACAATGGAAGAAGGAGCAGGCTGCAGAGCGCGGTGGTTGATCTTGTATGAGAACTTGGGGTCGAACCATACACGCATGGTAATGTCCTTGTGTCCGATGCCGCGATGGACTCTGGGAATGATAAGCCCAAGAGCCTGCTCTTTGATGGGTACAAGGTGAGAAGTCAGCAGTTTCTTATAGTCGTCCGAGGCAACTCCGTCCAAAGTTGGCTGCACAAGAATTTGACCGTGTGTTATACAGTTCAGAATTCTGGAGCCAATCAGACCAGTGTTTTGGTAGTGGAACAACTCGGCGGGGAGTTGCAAGCCCAGGTACTCGTGGTTGTCTTGAGTGAGGGTGTCGAACTCGTGGACTCGCACTTCGCCTTCTTCGTCAATGTGGATAAAGTGCTCAACGGCCATTCTAGCCTTGCGGTATTTGTCCAGCCAGTTGGGATCCTGAGCGGCCACAACCTCACTAAAAGATGCACATGCTGTAGCCACAGTCTTGTCCGAAGCGCGTAGAATGTTGATGGCATCCACGATAGTGGGCTGGGGGTACATGGATGGTTCCAGGAGCGGAGGAAAGGTGGGGAGAAACGAGTTTCCAGTCATGAGCTGAGCATCGATGAACATGGCCTCTCCGACTCCAAGAACTTTCAAAGCACGTTTTCTAGAGATGGCAGTGACGTTCTTGTTCTCAAAGTCAATGCTGCGGATAACGCAGTCTCTGATGGGATAAAGCAAGAGCTCTTGTGAGCCCATAATACCAGCGCATTGATCAGAGTCAGTTAATTCAAAGTGTGCGAGCTACAATATTGTCAGCGCAAGACTAAAGTATTCAGCATGCATCGCTTACCTGTGCGCTCGCATTGTAGGGGGCGACGAGAAAATGAAGCTTGCGGTCGTGGAGTATCTCTTGGAGGAGCGGGTAGAGGTTCTGGATACGAAACGCGCCTAAAGCTGGTTAGCCCGGATTGGAATTTGTTGTGACAGCGTTCGTACCGGGATTGGCGCCAAAAGTATTAACGGCCAGCTCTGCGGACGATTGCGAATATAGGCTCCATGCCTCGTCCGTCTTGGAGTTGGCTGCGCGCGCACGCTTCAGCGACACTTCATCCTGGCCCGTAATGGACTGGCCGTCGAAAACGAACAAGGGTGTGATGTTATGGTCCTTCCAATTTTCGAGATCTTGGCTGATGTGCTTCTTGATGCCGGTCAAGCCACCGAGGGCAGAGAGGAGAGGTTCGTGAGCGGCTGTGGTGTCGAGAAGGTGGCCGAGGTAGTAGGTGGCGTCGACGGCCAGAGAGCAGCCATCGAGTTCGGACAAGCTAAAGGAGCTGCACATTGTTAGATGTAGTCGATGCGTGGGACATAAGGGTTTCGTACCTCGACTCTCTATTAAACCAAGAATCTTCAAGTAGGACTGCAACTAGTCAGTTCTAGGCCACGAAACAATCACAAGTATAGAGCCGAAGTGTGGCCAGAATTCCGATGGGCAGGCTGAACCGCGCATCGCCGTCATCACCTCCTGAACCAGCACTTCCATCAAGCTCGCGCAGAGCCAGGGGGGGAATGCGATTTCGCTCGTGCTGGGAGTAATCTCGCATGTCAAGTCGAAGATTGCACATTCGCGCCGAATCGTCGTAGGAAAGCTCTATGCTCTGTAGACTTTTGAACAGAAATAGACCAATACTCACAAGGCATGTTGTACGGTTTGTCGCGATCAACAAAGAGTTATATCGTGGGCCGGTAACGGGTGGTTCGTGCTCTAATAAAAGGTTGACCAAAGCGACAAGTGGTAAAGATCAATCGAAAGGGAGCTGCAAGGAGCGTTATGTGGCAGTCTGTCAGGTAACAGTGGCGCCTTCTGAGACGTCGTAGACGATGGGGGAGGATGAAGGCGGGCTTATGTAGGCGGGAGGAGGGAGATGTGTGGAAGCCAGACAGTGTCGGTTCCCGCAAATGCGAACAAAACGGGCGACGGGCGACGACAAACAGAGGACAAAAACAAGTCGGCCAGAGATGCAACCCTAAATAAGTGGCTGCTGCGGCAGGTCAACACACTCTCTTGCCTCTTGCCGCAGAGAGAGGGGGCAGAAGGGGAGTTGGCGGGGGAAACGAGGGTTCACGTGGTTTTTGGAGTAGGAGGAGGAAATGGCAGGAAGGCCTGCCTTGATGACTTGTGAAGGCGCGCGCGTGGCGCCGCCCCGTAGTTAGTTAGTGCCTTTCTGGCGCGGCAAAACGACACTGTTATTATGTGCACTGTGCTGTTGGTGGCTGGAAGCTCCGCGATTTTGGACCCTGACATGGCCACAGTGGAGTTGGGGATTCGCACTGTGCTTACCGCTGTCCTGATTTGCAGTGATTCTTTGAACCATCTTACCGATGATATGGCTGATTGGTTCATGTTTGTAGTAAGAGAGGTAAACGAGAGTTTGATTGTATCCTAACAAGCGAGATTTTGCGGAAACGAACTGATAATTGGGCCAGGCACCGAGAAGGGCTATAGGGTGGCTTCCCAACATTGTAACATCAACAAAGGAAACACAATTTAGTAAAAGCCCTTATGAATCCACAAAGCTCTAATGTTTAGGCCTCCTGCCCCGAAAATACAACTCATTGTGCTTGTGCTCCCGGAACGGGTTCCTCTGCACCCCACCCTCCCCGGAAAGATACTGCTCAGCCATCATCAGCACAATCGGCTCCCTACCTCCATAGCCCATGCTGACATATTCCACCTCCTTTTCCCGCGCCACCTCCTCGTATACGAGAGAATCACCCATCTCCCCGCCCATTAGGCCATGCAACCGTATCCTCGGCGCATCCACTCGCCGATCCAACGAACGCGCAGCTTTGACCGCGTCGACAATGTCGGCCCAGAGGCCATCCCACAGGTAGATGCCCTCCAGGCGCGTCTTGGGACAGCTCACCATCATTTTTTCAATGCTGGCTGCCTGCATCGTCAAGCCCGACAGGCACATACGTCGGAGACGCTCTGGCGACCGCGCCGACAAAATTTGGCCAACACGGTACGCCGACGTGCCAGGGGCATTCACGCCAGTGCCGGAGAGCGGCCGCGGCACATCCACGTCCAGCTCGAGCAGGGCCTTGCTGCTCAGGACGGCGCGCAAGTAGCCATCCACAAATTCGGCCCAGTAGTCGTCCGTGTCAAAGTCCATGCGGATGGCGACCGACTCGAGCGTCCGGGAAGCGTCTGCGAGCCGCTCCATCAGCGACTCGTAGTCTGCTAGTTGGTATGTATGGCCGGGGGGCCGCTCCACAAAACGCGGGAATGTAGAGGGAATCATGCCGAGTCGTAGAGTCCGGAGACGTATCCCTGCGTCGCGGAGTGAAAGGGGCAGGATCGTCATGATTCGGGCAAAGTGGTAGTCGCGGTAATAGTCGGGCGCCGTCCAAGGTCCCTGGTGTGCGTATTCCACATAGCGACGCAAATCTCCAAGATTATTATTCTCGAGAATGTCTCGAAGGTTTATTGGCGCGCTCCGTCGCGAATCCACCTCCACCTCCTCCAGATGCGGGAGTCGTGTCAGACACGCTGTGATATCCTTCAGGAATGCATCCGTTTCCAGATACTCATGCTGCTCCTTCGTGCGTGCCTTGTATTCTTCATGGCCGAATTTCATGATCTCGCAGTAGCAGAGCGTGTCGGGATCAAGCGTCTCAGTTTCCTCCGTTGCATCA
This sequence comes from Cordyceps militaris CM01, assembly GCF_000225605.1. Taxonomy (NCBI): domain Eukaryota; kingdom Fungi; phylum Ascomycota; class Sordariomycetes; order Hypocreales; family Cordycipitaceae; genus Cordyceps; species Cordyceps militaris. Next base: position 4,095,795 of record NW_006271970.1, read on the forward strand.
GGCTCTCCTGCGCCATCGTTCTCGTCGGCCGACGGACCAAGTCTAGCCCGCCTATAGTGCCAGAAGTGCACGTTCCACGCTTGGGTTATGTTGTGATAGTTTCTGGTCACGACATCAAGGTTGTAACGGTGCGGCTCCACCTCGCGTGTTTCGACCTGTCCCTTTCCGTTAATCATCCTCCGTAGACAGTCAAGTAGTTCCAACACCATCCGTCGCTGGAACTCTAGGATATTGTCGACCAGTTCTTGGCTGTTCAGACCAGCGTATATGATCACGCCTCGGATACACGATGCGAGGTGAGGCTGGCTCGATATTTCGCTTGCGCGCTCAACTGAGCTTTGTTCCACACAGATGGACAGGTACGTGAATAACAACGGCGACGCCGCGTCGTGGAATCGGCGACAGACGAGACGTAAATTTTGCAGAGCATTCCTGCTCTCTATCCATGGAGAACCGGGTTGCCTTTTCCAGGCATCGAGGGTCTGTAGGTTCGGGAAATGAGGCTCGGCAAACTGGCCGAAGACTTGGCATAGCAGCTCTGCAGGCAGGTCGCCTATCTGAATAGTAGTAGTAGATTCCATGGCGTAGCGGTGGCGGTAGAAGTGAAAGAAATAATGACAGTCTGGCCCTTCCCCTGGCTATGAGAAGCTAATGGGATGCCGAATCTAGCGAAGCATCCAGAACCTCGCTTGTTCGAACTATTGTTGTGATGATGTCTAGTCGGAATTGTTGGTGCTACCCCTCACCTCCAGCCAGCCAGCCATACAGAAAGCGGCAGTACTGGTAGTCTGGTCACTGTATGACAGCTCGATTGCTGCGCATCTGTCTGGCCGTTTTGGACGCTCTCTTTTTTTCATTATATTTTTTCGTTTCTAGTATATTTCTAGTATATATGAAAGCATCTCGACATCTTTTTTTCGCTTTATCGAGCCTAATCTTTTGGTGCCAGTTTTACCCGTAGCGTTATCTCCAACACCGGGACCCCGCCATTGCCGTCGAGCATCTTGTGATACAACTCTACACTAGGTCATCACTTCTAAACCATCAAATATCCCCATCCGCTACAAGATTCTCATCGGTCTTCTAATTACTCGTGTAGAGTAGACCGCTACCCGTCACAACATGGCCCAGTCTGGCATTCCCGTCATTGACATCAACGCGGCCGACGAAGCCACCATTGGCCAGCAGCTCGTCGACGCAGCCGAGGAACATGGCTTCATATACATCAGAAACCTCGGCCAAGACATTTCCGCGGCGCAAGTCGACGAAGCGTTTGCATTGGTGTGTATATGCCGCCCCCGCACACAACGGCCTTCCTCCCCTGCTGACGACTCTCTTGTACAAGTCCAGAAAGCTGTTTGATGCTCCATTAGAAGAGAAAGCCGCATGCGCTATTCAGACTAATAACCGTGGTTGGGGTGGGCTTCATTCAGAAACTTTAGACCCGAGAACACAAAAGGTGGGCTGAACTAGATCCGGCTTGTAGAAGATAAGCTGACCGGTTAATGTAGGTGGGAGACTTTAAAGAGTACGCCTATCTGTTGGACAAATTCGAAGATAATACTGACGCCTCCAAGAGTATTCAATATTGGTCTATTCAAAGACGGCCAGCCTCAGCAGCCACTCCCACCCACCATCATCCCCGACCAAGCCCGCCTCGAAGCTTTTCGTGATGTCTGCACCGCCCTCTGCTCGAAGCTTCTTCGCCTCATAGGCAACGGCCTCGGCGTACGTCCCTCTGCCCCCCTCCCTCACTCTCTATCGACTAAATCTCCCCCCTCTTAGGTCGGCGACTTCTTCGCTCAAGCCCACGAGATCAAACCCGGCGACGAGTGCGACACCATCCTGCGCCTCCTCCGGTACCCGCCCCCCTCCCTCACCACGCACACCCCCTCCGACGTGCGCGCCGGCGCCCACTCCGACTACGGCTCCATCACGCTGCTCTTTCGCCTCCGAGGGCAGGCTGGTTTGGAAGTGCAGCAATCGCCCGACGGCGACTCCTGGGCGCCCGTCCCCGTGCACCCGCCCGGCACCGCGCGCGACCCCAGCCCGCCCATCCTCGTCAACGTCGGCGACCTGCTCTCGTACTGGACCGGTGGCCTGCTGCGGAGCACGGTGCACCGCGTGGCGTTTGGCGGCGACGAGGTGGACGGCGAGAGCGCGGCGGACCCGCGCTACTCCATTGCCTTTTTCTCGAGTCCGTCACCGAGCACGGTGCTGGGAGTCGTGCCAAGCGAGCGCGTCCGCAACTTCGTGCCTCGCAGCAGCAACAGCAGCAGCAGTGATAGTGCAAATCCGTACGCAGAGCGTAGAGTGATGCGCGCGGATGAGCATCTATGGATGAGACTGGCGGAGACGTACGGTGATTTGTACAAAAAGGAAGAAAAGGCATAGTATGCCAAGATTGACAAATCTATTATCATGAAAGCCCTGGGGTATATCCTATCTATTATGAAAAAAAAGTAACCGGCATCCAAATGCTATGCAATGCGAATACCTGAATCGCACCTTTACACCAGTCCACAATACCACCGTCTCCACGGATCTTGGAACCCATCATAGTACTTCTTGGTCACACTCGCGTCCTCCGCAATCGACAAGTGCCGCAGCACGCGCCAGTCGTACACGGTAATCCAGTCGCGCTCCTCCCTCCGCGCCTGCCTCCGCGCGGCATTGAGCCTCGCCACGAGCGCCTTGGTCTCGGTGGCCTGCTGGACGCTGTCGACGAGCAGCACGACGCAGCCCTTCTGTTGTTGAGGCACCGCCGCCCCCGCCGTTCGCAGTCCAGCGCTGCGCCACCATGTCTCGACGCAGGGGAGGACGCGCTGCACATCCACGCCGTGGTCGCCAAAAAGGGTCGTCAGCTCCGCGACGCGGAGAAGCGCCGGGCTCGCAAGGAGCATCGTCTTGCCGACGAAGCCGCACTTTTCGCCTACGTGTTTGCATGACCAATGTTGGTCCTTGCTGTCCTTTTCTTCCTGAGAAGAGGCCGGCGGATGGCTGACTGCTTGGGGGTGTCGTTCTTGGCTGGGCGGCTGCTGCAAGTCGTCGTCCTCTGCATCGGAGCTCGGTATCTCAATGACGTCTCGTTGCACCGTCTGGGCCCGCGGCGGCCCGCGTTTCACTGTGGCCTGGCTGTCCTGGCTGTTGGTCGACTGGGAGTCGCTGTAGGAGACGTTCACGTCTATGTTCCCCAGTGGTTTTCGCGGCGACGTGTTCCGAAAGCTCGCCGTGCGTGGACGCTTTAAGCTCTGCTCCGGCGATGCCATCTCCGGCACGCGCTTCGCAGGTGCCTGCATTGCCGCCTTTGTAGGAGAGACTGCCTCGGCAGTAGATGTCGTGGGTATCGAGATAATCGAGACGGAGGCATCACGCCATCCCTTCACTTCATTCACCACCGGCGCCGAAGCCAGTGACTGGCTCCGACGGCTTGGTTCCGTCGCTCCTTTGGACGACTGACTATCCGACGCCGTGCTCGGGGTCATATTGGCCGGCGACGGCGTCGGCATCGTCGTCGCCGTCGCCTGGCTTACTGCGTCCACCGCCACACCGCGCGGGTCCGCGCCCTCTAGCCGGGCGATCCAGTGCAGGTTCTCCTGGCTGTCCTCAAGCACTGGCTTCTCCACCGCCTCCTTTGCCAAGGCCTGCAGCTCGTCCAACGTCAGGACGTCCGCATAGTCCCTATCGGCGTGGATCTTGGTCACGGCGGGAAAGCGCGGTGTCCAGAGGCCGCCCGTGTTGCCGGGCTTGTCGAAGCTGAAGCAGCGGAGGTCGACGACCATGGGGTTGGTAAAGGCAACGGTAAGGTTCGCGGGGCACTGGATGCCGGGCGGCACGGTGAGCGTGGTGGCGACGTTGGCGGCGCGCGACACGGCCGACAGCTCGCCGAGGGCGAGAAATGACTGCAGCAGAGCTTCGGAGAGCTCGACGGCACACACAACGGTAAAGTCGGGCTTATGGCCCCATCTCTTGACTTGCTCCTTGTTATTCAGGCAGCCGACGTAAAAGTGCGTCCACTTGAGGTTTGGTATCCGGTACGTCTTGGCCTTGGCGGCGTGGAAGCCAGCGCCGACCAGGGCAAAGTCGCCCACGTCACCAAACGCCCCAATGTATTCCTTCTTCATCTTGATGCAGCGACACGGCGCGGTCCGTCCGTTGGGACCGATGACAATGTACGGCTCGTCGGGTTTCAGGACGAGCCCCTCGCCTCGCTCCACGACGACCTTGGCGAAGGCTTTCCGCAGAGTCGATGCCGCGAGGGAGTGGCCAAAGTCAATTGTTTCGCGCGGAACCAGCTCGGCGACGCCGCGCTCGTAGTGGATGACTTTCTCAAGGAGTTTGAGTCGCTCCGAGTGCTGGACATCCATGAGACCCTGGTCGTCCAAGAGGAAGATGTCGTAGTAGACGATCATCAGGTGCTCGTATGGTTTTGGCCTAGACTATCAGCAATGACTCGGTGGCAGGCAGAAGCAGTACTGACTGTGAATCTTGTTCCGTATTAAAATATCGCCCGCGTCGGGTGACATGACCGCGGATCTTATGAAATGGCATAATCGTTTTTTCCTAGGGCTATTAGTTCATGTACTGGTCAGGTCATTTCCAAAACTTACCAAATCATTATAGACAAGCAGCTCGCCCTCCAGTATACACGCCTTTTTAAAGACACACTCAGTCGTATTAAGCCTGAGCGCCCTCTCAATCGCCCTACAAAAGTCAGCAAGCTTGACTTCGTCAGAACAACAACCATCACTCACGGTATAACCTTTTCTCGATCCTCCGTGCTGTCCTTGCCGCTTTTGGAGAAAATTTGCACCCTCTTCTTCGGCTTGCTCATGTCCACGTGAATCTGGCAATACTCGCCGTCCAGCTTCGTCTCCACACTCATCCGCCCACTGCCCATGCTCATGCAATGTTTGATGCTCCGGCCCTTGTGCCACTGCTGCCTCCCAACCTTGACGCCCAACTTCGGCTTTACCGCGGCCAGTACCCTCCGCGCGCACAGCGGCCTAGAATCTCTCGGCGCCGCTATAGGCAGCAGCGCCCCGCGAGCAATAGGAATCGCACCCAGAGCCTCGGTAAAGTCGTCTCGGATCTGTAGGAGGCACGGCAGCACGGGGTCACAGGCGCGGTATAGCAAGTGGGCGTCAAAGAATAGCGGTTGGTAGTCCTTAAGGACAAGCCGGGTGAACCACTTGGCATCGCGCGCGGACAACCGTCTGTACATGGCGTCTAGGTCGCCGCGGCTCTGATGCGACATGCAGGCACTGGACTGGCGGATCGCCGGGGCGCTCCATCGGATGCGCGCGGCCAGGCTGTGCAGCAGCTCGTCGACTTGTTCCACCGTGACTTGATGACCGCTTTCCTGTATCGGATTCGGCTATCTCCCATGTTAGTCTTTTGGTTGCATGACTCCCCTGCGTCTCCGAAGAAAATGGAAAAGAACAAGACAGAAAACCCACAGTCACGGAAAGGATGCGCTCCACGCAATCAGCGAAGTCAACGCCGGCGCCGGGCCGTTTGTACGTCGCCAGCTCCAGCATCCGCGAGGCACCGAGCATCAGCGCCCGGCCGACGATCCTCTCCAGCGTCGGCACCTGCAAGCAGTACACGCGATCGGTGCGCTTCTCCGGCAGCAGCGTCGACAGCAGCGCCGCGAGGTCCGCGTCGTGCGCGTCGACGGCCGCGCGGTGCCGGCGGAACCACGCGAGCACCGCGGCAGCGTTGCTCTTGCGCTGCTGGCACAGCTGGCTCGACTGCTCAAGCAGGTCGCAGACGGCCGAGAAGGGGAGCGGCATTGTTGGGTTTAGAAGAAAAGTTGGTTGGCCCGGGGGGTTGGGCTCGGCGTGGCTCTGCTTTATCCGACCATGGCCAGCAGCGCGTTAGGCAGCGACTACTGCGCGGCAGAGGAGGCCTCGGTGTTCTTTGTAGCAGGAGTCGAATTTTTATCTATCCGAGAAGTGACTTGCGCTGCCAAGGTTAGGCAACTCCGTGGCGCTGGTATGCCTGATCGTAAAGTGCCCGTCCCACCTCAAGCCGCGAACTAGTGCAACCAACGCGAAGCAGGCCGTTTGTCACGGTCACATGCGACTTATCCACGTGAACAAAGACAAAGACCGACATGAATGTTGACATGAGTTGGTTTATTAAAATGTTGGTTTACTGACATTGAGCTGGATTTTTGACATGAGTTAATTTACTGACATGAGTTGGCTTTTTGACATGAGTTGATTTGCTGACACGAGTTGGCTTTTTGACATGAGTTGATTTGCTGACACGAGTTGGCTTATTGACATGAGTTGGTTTATTAAAATGTCGGTACTGACATTGAGCTGGATTTTTTTGACATGAGTTGATTTGCTGACACGAGTTGGCTTATTGACACGAGTTGGTTTATTGACACGATTCAAAACTGGAAATATGCTGCGTGGCTCCAAAACTCTTGCAGAACCAACACATTGTGTGACTTGCAGCGGAACAAAACTTAACAAGATCCAGGTCTGCCGTACAAGTCATGTAACTACGAGTTTAGACGAAGCAGGAACAGAGCATTATGAAACAGTCTCAATTGACAATTATATATTCATTTTTGGGATGCCTTAGCATCGCTGCGGCCATATTTTCATATGCACTGCTCTCCTGTATGAGCATTGACAGAGTGCAATATTTATAAAACACAAGTGCAACATGCCTTTTGTTGGACATGTTAATTCAAACTACAATGATTTTGATCCACCTCGCTCTTGCATCGTTTTTTTAATTAGAGCCTCGTATCATCTTAGAGGGCATATGGGTTGAGGGATCTGATGGTCAGGCACCTGCAACGAGTTAGCTTGCTTCTTTAACACGTAGCTATTACAACTTACGGTGGGCTCTTGGTGAGATCCGTCTTCAGGATGATAGGCACCCTTGTCATCTCCGTAACATCCTGAATGTACTCGCCATCTTCCTCGCGAAGCTTGAACAGCTTCAGGTATTTCTCCTTGTTGGTAAGACGCGACTCAACAGCATCACCCGCGGGCATTCTCGAGTCAGAGCGAGCGCGCTGAAGAGCGGCAGCGTCCGAAGCGGAGCGATCGGGCGAGCTAGGAACGCTCTGCGTAGGGCGGTCGCCAAGGGAAGCACCAGCCATAGCCTCAGTCACATCCGAAACGTTGTCCTCCTCGTCATCATCAAACAGAGCATCAACATCGTCGGTAGACATAGTGCCGGTCTCAGTCTGCTTGCGAGTAGCCTCCTCGCGCTCCTTTCTAGCTTTGGCAGCCACTTCGGCCTGTTTGGCAGCGGCCAAGGCGTTGGTCATTCTCTGGGAAGCGGCAGCCTTGGGGCGCTCGTCCTCAGGGACGTAAGCAGAGCTGGGAACACCCTTCTCCCAATACAGCTCAAGGACGCGCTTCTCCTTTCGGAACTCGGCCTTCTTCAGCGGCAACTGATCGCAGTGCACGCGTTTCTCAAAGCCCCACTCAGGAATAAGAACATCAAAAGCAGACTCATACACACAGACAACGATACCCTCAGTGATAAGATCGCCGTTGGTGTCTTGGCGCAGCTTATCCATCTTGCGGCAAGCCTCGATGTGCACGCTTTGCTCCTGGGCGTTCTGGGCAGACTCCTTCTTGGTGTTGGCCGACTCGACAGTCTTGACAAGACTCTCCATCTCCTCCGAGTACTCAATCTTGCCCTCGGAGAGGACAGCCTCAAGCTGGCGGTGAACCACAATATCCGCGTAGCGACGAGTTGGGCTTGTGAAATGGGTGTAGAGAGGAAGGTTCAGGCAGTAGTGCTGCCACAGCTGCTTGGGAGTCTTGCCCGCAATAAAGTATTTCGCGCGCTGCATAGACTTCACAACCAGGGTTTCCATACCCTGACGGAGTTCAGAGTCTTCCACCTTGAACAGACTGTTCTGCAGAGCACCGCTTCCGGATGCATCAACATCGTAGCCCAGCGCGTTCATACGCTCCCCGAAGGTCTGAAGTCGACGAGGGTTGGGAGGAGACTGGCGGCGAAGGAGAGCCTTTTCTGGTAGGCCTTCAGCAAGGCGTTGCGCAATGTACGCATTAGCCTTGTGCATGAGTTCCTCCACAAGCTCCAGAGACTCGGTGGAATCGAAAATGTTGAACTGAACAGGCTGGTTCTCGTCATCGAGCTGCTGGAACAGGCGAAGGGGCGCAATGGGCTCGCCACCGGCACCTAGCCTAGCCTCGCGGAATTTTTGAGCAACAGCCTGGAGAATCTTGACAGTCTTGAGGGGAACGGCCTGGTTCTTGTACGCAGAATCGTCGGCGGCGGCAGCATCAATGTCCGCAAGCGACAACTTGCCGACACTGTTGACGATACTTCTTCCAACCCAAGCATCACCCTCAGCAACAGATCCGTTGTGGGGGTTGACGCTGAAGACAACGCTAACAGCCAGACGCTCCTCTGCGGGGGTAATGGAGCAGACCTCGCCAGCCAGCTTGGGAGGGAGAAGAGCGCAGAAGCGGTCCACCAGCTGCACAGAGGTGCCACGCTTCTTGGCCTCACGGTCCACAAGGGAGTTGGGCTTGACGAAGTGGGCAATATCGGGAACGTGAATACCAATCTCAATCTTGCCATCGGGGCGCGTCTTGACGTGGACGGCATTACCTAATTCGGCACCGCCGTTGAAGTCAATAGTGAAAGCTCGCTCCTCGCGGAAATCGCGGCGAGCAGAGATAGAAGCCTCGTCTTCCTTGGCAAGATCCCAATCCTGAAGGCCTACGCTGCGCAGAACAGCATCGGAGAATTCATCGGAAGAAAAGTTGTTGTCGCGGAGAAGCGCGTCCGTCTCGACCTTGAGGTCTCCCATAGGTCCAAGCTGTTCCACGAGCGTGCCAAAGGGATGGAGCGAAGTGATGGGCCAACGCTTGATACAAGCGACAAAGATGCGGTCGGCATAATCCTGGTGCTTCTCGACAAAGTCGCGAGGCGCCTGCTCGGTGGGGATAGCGATGAGGGGAACGCGCTTGTCGGTGGGTTTAAACCAGACGATCTTGGGCTTTTCCTGATGCCGAGAATCGTTACGGCCACTGTTGCCATCACGAGCAGCGCGCTCGGCCTCCTGCTTCTCCTTGGTAGCTTGGCTGCTAGGACGAAGAAGGCCGAGAGTACCTGAAAACATCTGACCAGCGACACGCTCAATGACAGCGACGACATGACCAGCATAGAGGGGCTTCTGCTCATCGTTTATCTCTTCTTCCTCAACAAGGAGCAGACTCTGGCCCTCAACTTCAACGTCGTCGTTCTTCTTCTGTGTAGGGCGCTGACGGAGACTGCCACGACGACGAAGACCACCTTCGACGTTGCCAGAATCGTCCGTACGGTTGGAACTCTGGTTGCCCTGGTTGGTCGAGTTGGAGCGCGTATCAGTAATGTCCTTGCGCTTCTTTTTCTCTTCCTTCTCACGCTTCTGGGACCACACTTCGTCGACATCAAGGAGCTCAATGGCAACAAGATCGCCCTCGAGAGCACGGTTTCTGTCCTTGGAACCGCAGATGAAGATATCAGCGTCGAGAAGGCCGTCCTGGGTTGTAACATAGGCATCGCTACGATTTTTCTTGTTGACACGGAGGATACCAGATACGAGCTGTCCATCTCCGAGGAGTGCGGGTAGCGAAGCCTGGGGAAGGTAGGGTGTGAACAAAGTCTTGCGCTGCTGCTGCTGCTGCTGCTGTTGCTGGCCGCCCTGCTGGGCCTGTAGGCCTTGAAATTGCTGGCCACTCATTTGCGCAGCCTGGAGAGCCTGAAGCTGGCTAAGCTGGACAGAGTTCAGGCTCTGACCGTACATCTGTGGCATCATCATCTGTCCAGGAAGCTGGAGGTTTCCAGGGTTGTACTGGAAGGCGCCAATGGAAGACACAGACTGGTTCATAGAGGCGCGAGACCTGTGTCCGGGCTGGAAGCTCTGAGATTGGGGAGCGCCACCCTGCTCCTGGTTCTGACTTTGAGTGCGCCAGTTGCCCTCGAAACTGCGCGAACCAGTTCGATTGTGGCCACCGCCACCGCCACGGCGCTGGAAGTCGGCATCACCACCGATGCTGAAATTACCTCGGGTAGCAGCGCCGCGTCCGTTAACTGCCATGCTCTGGCTACGACCATGTCCGCCGCGGCCGCCACGAAGGGCAGATGATGGGGCAAGACCCTCGACACTGGGTTGAGATGCGGTTTTATTCTCCTCTTCGGCCTTATCACCGGTGGCGTTGGGGCCGGGGAACTGGAAGCCGGTCGTTGTGCGCTTCTGCTGGGCAATCTCGGCGGCCTTTTTGGCGTCGGCAAGAGCCAGGGAGTGGCGTCTCTGGTGACCACCACCACCACCTCTTCCACCTCGGGCGCTGCTATTCTCTCGGTTGTGGCCGCTCGGGGCTTCGAAGTTGCCAAAGGCAGCGCCGGAAGCTCCAGCCGATGGAGCAGGAGGCGGGCCCATTCCCATGTTGGGAAGGGCGGACTGATTCCGACGATGGGAGAGCGGCTGGGCAGGAGGAGCCATTGAAACGTTTTGGGGTATTTGGTTGGGGAACTGGAAAGCATTTTGCGACATGTTGCCCATGGATTGCAAAGGATTGAACGCTCCATTATGGGCCATGGGCTGGCCGGGTGGAATCATTCCCATGTTGACATACTGCTGATGAGTAGCCTGGATCTGCTGCTGTTGCTGCTGTAGAAGCTCGATCTGCTGCTGGATAGCCAATTGCTCCACTGAGAGGAAGGGATTACATGTTAGCAGATAGGCAAGGTGCGGGATCAAGCTTTCGGAGCGAGAGCGGGATTCATGGTGGCGTAGCGGTATATTGGCAAGAAGTTTGCGACTTACTTCCAGGGTTGGCAAACATGCTCATCAAGGGTGTCAGCTCAGATGGGCTGCGACGATGAGCAATGTGCAGGCGACGTCCGGCGGGCCCATGAACACCACCAGCAGGCTGGGGAGCAGTGGGCTGGCCCTGCTGTTGGCCCTGCTGCTGGGACTGTTGTTCCATATTGAACAGACGGTCGGGTACAAGCACCAGTATGCACGTCGGGTGCGATGAATGAAGGTGTCGGTTGTATCAGGACAGATGTCGTGGAATGGCGTGAAGCCGTCAGTTGGGCTGAGAAGCGGTAGTACCGGCGGGCGGACGAAAGAAAAGGTTGCGCTGGAGAAAAAAAGGAAGGAAGGTATATGGGATTGATTCAGTGGAGCTCGAGAAGAGCCAAGGAGTGTGGTAAAGGAAGGCGTTGATGAAGATGGATAGAATGGCGAGGAGGGGGATGGGTAGACGGACGGAAGCCGGACGGAAGTGGGAGGATGAGGAGGAGGATAAAGGGAGGGATGGATGATGCAAGTCTAAGCTGTGTGGGCGGTGTTGGGGGCACTAAGTAAATAATACCTACTAAGCTGGAGGTAAGGGTAAGGCGTTAGGGGCGTTAGGTGGTGGAGGGTTTGGCTTTGGGGGAGCAGAAGAGCCCTGGAGAGGAGCTTGGACCTCAAACGGGGCAGAAATATGGGTGAAGGACGGCAGGTGAGCGGCGCGTGGTTCAGGGAACTGTAGCGATGAAGAGCCCTATAAATTGCCCTACATACCATGCGCTGAAGGCAGTTGGTCAGCTTTGTTCTGCCAGTGGCCTGTAATAATAGTAAATGACCCCCAAGGCCCGTCAATGCCAACGTTTTGTCTGATGTGAACCACACTGACACAAGCCTTGAGCCGCCACTCTATAAACTCTCCAGTGTATCCGGAGCGTACTACCTATGTACCAACAGGCGCTGGCCCGCCGGCTTAAACAACTTCACCCACACATCAGACCGATGGGCCTCGAGACTTTATCAAGATGCTCATTCATGAGTTACTCTTGATCAGCTTCGGCCGCCTTTAATCTGCTGCAGTGCAATGCTCCCCTCGCTGCTCCGGCATGATGATCACCCGCGCTGTGCATATCCCGGCTGCTCCACGTCGCCTGTAATTGGTGCATCCAGGGTCTCGCCGCATAAAGTCAACCTGAATCCAGTGGCCAATTTGTTCTCACGTTTGCCCGCAGCTGCCTGTGCCGTTTGGATGCGGGGAGAGCTCCTAACAAGAAACAAGAGTGTACTGGGAGGCGTGTGCACCATCCGAGGTTTTTCATCCAACTCCAATGACAACTTCTGCCTGTCAATTATTTAATTTACGAGACCAGGATCACTCGGACGCCAAAACAGATGATGCCCCAGACGGCCTGTTTTGGCGCCCGCTGTGGTTCCAACGTCAACCACAGGTGGAGTCGACATCCGGACTTGTCAACCCATCGTGCGTCGCCGCCTGAGCAAGTCTGAGCTGGGATACTAGTCGTTGCGAATAGAGTTTCTCATCGAATGTACTGATAGAACAGCATGCATCCGAACTGCCGGTTGACGTAACGCACAACGTACTGCCGCGATACGCCGCCGAACTATGCTCCGGGCAGCTTCAACGTCCAGCCGAACCGAACCACCTCGTCATTTATTTCCCACTAGTATTACCAGGCTCTCCAGATTTCGCCTAGGACCTGACAAGCCATTCATATTCGGTTTGCGCACGGCTAACTTTTAGGAACCACCAGCTCCTTGGCAGTCGTCAGGGGCTGCACGAACTAGCATCCTCCAACAGGGTCTCGATACGACACAACGCAGACAAGAGCCTCCACCTAGTCGTGTGCGTAGCTTGTCGTCCAATTTCCCGTTGTTGCGAATATCTTGTCAGACGAAAGCTGGAACTTGAAAGCGATGAACAACGGGCCGATACTTGATTCTGTTCCCAGCTCCGTGTCATATGTAATGGCAGGACATCCAAGCATCGTTGCCATTTAAGATCTCGGCGAAATGCGCAAGTACGGATCATGCATCTCATTGCTATTTATACAATGTTGCAGTACGCAACTATTGCAGGCACCACAAGCTCAAGAGGCCACGCAACGATTCGATACAATCCCAAACGATCCCCAGTGATGCACACCACAGTTATGAACTTGGGATTCACGGACAATCTTGGTTTGCAACACATCGCGTTTTAGTTTCGTTCCACAGGCAATCGGAGAACAAGCTCATCCGACAAGCCTCTCCCGCCATTCCCGGCTACAGCGCATGGTAGAGATCGCCAAGCAGCTATGCACCGACGAAGAACATTTTGGAGGCCAGCCGAAAAGTGCTTGGTGCGTAAGAAACAGGCTCCGTCTCTCCGAAACCCCCACTTGCAAGCGAGGGGCGTTTGAGTTGGTGGTTATCGACAAGTTTCATCCAGCGCCCCAAACTGTTACTTGAGGCTAGTATCCGTACTTCCAGTTAGTTATCGATACTAGTCCGCAAGTTGGCCGGGACTTTGTTTTAGCGGGGCCGATATTCTCCCAATCAAACACCATCTACAACACCTGCAGCAACTTCATGAGAGACGCGACCAGATTTATCTTTATTTACCTCCTACCATGTCGCGCTCCTCTCCCGCGCGGAGAAGTCAGCAGCACATACTATCGAGCCCCGAGAGAAACTTTCGTACGAGTTTCCTCTTCGACTCGCGAAACAATGAATTGAGCCATCTCGATGCGTTGGCCGCCGCCCAGGTCGAGCACGACCGCGTCCGCGAAGCCGCTATGCGCGTCTACGAAATGCACGAGCTCAAGGAGGAAAGTGAGCGCATCCGCCACCAGCAGCAGCGCGAGCAGGACCGGCTCAAAGCTGAAGCAGACCTTGCAGCTAAAGAACGGAAGCTGCAGGAGCTGCGAGCCAAGTCGATCCCGAAGCCCGCGCATTCACCCGAGCCGAAGCAAGAGCCCCTCAAGGCGGCCCCCGGCCTACCTGTGAAGCCGGCAGAGTCGCGGCCTCAGCCGCTGCAGAAGCCTATCGAGGGGCACGCAGCCGTCAAGCAAGAGCCGCAATCCGCGCCACAACCACAGACGAACGGCCTCGGCTTCAACACAGCCAAGCCTGCTCAGCCACCCCCTCAACCCCAACTAGTGAAACCTGTGAGCAATTTTGCATCTCCTGCTCCAATGGACACCCAGCCGAAGGCCCAGCCTGTGGCCTCACAGCACACGCAAAAAGCACCCCAACCACCCAAGGTGGCACAGTCAGTAGAACGATATGTGCAGATTCACCAAGAGCTCAAAAAGCTCCGCGCATCTCTGCAAGCAGAAGCCAAACTACCAGGCTCCCCTCTGAAAGGAGCCATGGGTACATACCGTCGTGAAATACGCGTCTGCATTGGCCAGCTGACATCGGGGCGCAATACCAATAACGGGCCTGTATGTTTGTCCTCGATTCCGGTGCGGTTCCGAATCATCTAACACGTTGGCAGACCCAGAAAATTACCACAGCCTTGCGCGAAGCCCTCCAACAAAAAGTACCCAGCCCACCCGTCGAGGTGAGCAAGTATGTGGTCGCCGCAAGACAGCCGGGCGAGGGCGCTGACGACGGCACGCTCCCTGCCCTGTTCATCTACCTGATCAACATTTGCGCCAAGGGCATCATCAACCAGTTCATCAACGAGTGCGGCGCCAACCCCAAAGCCGCGGACCCCATCGGCGTCTTCACCGCGCACATTTTCTCCACGCCCGAGTTCCAGTGGCGCGGGGCCTCGCTGATTGACATTCTCATAGCCAAGTTCCGCATCACCTGCCCGGTGCTGTTTGGTCTCGCGGGCAACGACAAGACGGAGCGCGGCCGCCTGGCGCTCGGTTGGCGCAAGGACGGCTCGGCTTGGATCACGGAGCAGAGCCACAATGACCGCATGGCCGGCCTGGCGGCTGGCTACGCGGCCGTGTCCCTGCGCGACTTTAGCCGCAGCAGCAAGACGAATCCATATCCCCCGACGAACTACTGGACCGCGCTGGCCAGCATCGTCAACTGCCCCGCGGGCCAGACATCCAACACGCAGTACGTCGTCGTGCGGTACCTGATTGACGGCCACGAGCAGCGGTTCCTCAACTTTTACGGCAACGCGGCCGTCGCGGCGCTCCGGCTGGCCTTGGTCGAGTTTCCGAAAAAGGCACCAAGCAACGCACCGGCCGCCGGGTCCCTGCAGGCTCTCGCCGAAGTACTCAAGTCGACAACCGGCTTGGTGCTGGCGTGACGGGCATGCGGACAGGGAACAGGTGGCCATGGTGGGAAGGGTACGAGAGGTGGCTGGCAGGTGTATAAACAAGCATGCCTGCGGGCTGTTGAAAGCATATTTCGGCGTTGGTTTTATTACATTTTCGAATATTCGGCGTCATATATGATTGCCAGACGGCGTTTTATCCCTTTGGACATATAGATTCTGGTCCTTGTACATAGCCTTGCTTGTTGGTCACAAGAAGTAAACAATGGAATATGCTGTAATTTGTACAATGCTGAGCGTGACGAAAGCTAGCTCATGTCAGAGTGTGCAATTCCAATCCATTGAACAGCATTCAAGACGGACGGCGGTGACGTGATGCTGTTGGCCGCCTATCAAATCCCATCCTGACTGGTGAGATACCGCATCCCAGTTGTCTACCCAGAGCAACTGCTCACTGCTGAGCTGCATCCGTGGACATTGTTCAACTCCGCGGTCCTATCGAGTTGCCCTCGTGACGAAGTACCGCTCTAAGAATACTCCGTGAGCTCTAGCAGTCGTTTCTTCCACTTGATTATATGAGCAGCGCGTTGTACTCCGTACAGTATTTCCGAGCAAAGGTAATAATGTTCATGGTCTATACTCTACAAATGCCGTGCCTCTAGAGGCGCTACAATACAGCAATGGCGACAACACAAACAGTGAGGCTACATGTCAAACTCCCAAAAAAAGCAACCCAATCCAAAACAATAAAGCAGCACGACTCCTGGGGGACCCCCAAGTTGTCATCATAGAACCAGTAGCAGCACCAGCAGCAGAATGAGCACGAAAATCAGCACCCCGATGCAGCAGCCGCTGTAGCGGTCCTCGTTCCGCCGAATGACCGTCTGCAGCTTGCTCATGCCGTTCTGCAGGCTCCCGCCGACACGGTCGGCCACGGTGTCCACGACGTCGAGCATCTCGCGCTGCTCCTCGAGCTCCCGGCCCATGTCGTCGGCCTGCCGCCGCAGGTTGCCCACGGTATGGAAGACGCCGTCGAGGTGCTGGTCCTGGTCGTGCATCATCTGCACCTGCTGCTGCTGCTCAAACTCGGCGTAGTTGTCCTCCTCGCCAATCGCAAACGCGCTCGGGTCCGGCAAGCCGCCTTCACCGCCACCACCGGTACTCTGTGTCTTTTGCAGCTCCTCCCGCATGTCCTCAATCTCGCCGCCGACCTGCTGCACCAGGCGCTGGCGCCGCGTCACCTCGCCGCCGGACAGGCCGTACGCGGCCGGGTCCGACTCGACGGCCTGCACCGAGGCGGCCAGGTCGGCTAGGTCCTCGCCGAGGGCGGACAGCGCGGTCTCGAGGTCGGCGCGCGCCGACGACAGCTCGGGCGAGGTGGCGGCGCTGGCGAGCGAGCGGATGCGCAGGTAGGAGGCGAATAGCGGGCGGGCCGAGGAGAGTTGTGTAAGGACGTCTCTGCGGGAATGGCGCGGATTAGTTGGGGTTTGGATTGATGGGAGGGGAGGGGGGCGAGAGAGCGTACTGCTGGACCTGGAGGAACGGGTCCTCCTCGTTCGTGGAGGACATCATCCTGTCGGTGGTTATGTCGGGTTACGCATGGGATAGGATGGAAGTGTTTTGACGGAGCGCGTTTGCGGGCGACCGGCGTGAGGCGTGTGAAGATGGAAATGCTGGCGCCTGGAGGATGTGCTGTCGCAAGCTGGCCGGAGCTGCGAATGACGTTGCGTCTGGACCCCAATCAGAACCGCGCTAACTACTAAGGTACCTAGGTAGGTAGGTAGTTAGGCAGTAAGTGGAAATGGTACATACCGGCAACCGTGGTCGCTCTCCCGATATTTAAGATGACATGTGAGAGAAGGAATTTTACTTTTAAATGTGTTGCTCTTATTATACTCAGATTAGTCTCTGAATGCCATTATATATTTCTTTCATGTCTGAAGTCGGGCGCATTGATGAGGTAGTTGCATTAACCCCACACTCGTAACTAAAAAAATCTTGACAACCTCAGCTTCAAACTAACATTTCAAGATCTCACAGCAGAATTTTAGGAAGCCAGGCAGTCTCACTCGATGGATGCGAAAGTGGACTGATTTCACACATCACCACCAAAATCCGGCGCATAGTCCACCAAGACGACCACAAACGGCCAACATTCTTCGCTTCAGGGTAGGATGCCGCCCTCGAAGCCGCTGCCCTGCAGCGATGAGTTTGCGACGCCCGAGGCCTACGTCGCGGAGCTGCTCGCCTTCACCTCGACGAGCGACACGTGGCAGATTCTGTGCGGCGCCGTGCACGTCGTCGACTTCTTCATCACCGAGCCGGGTCTCTTTTACGCGACGCTGCCGGCCGAGTGGCACGCCTTCCTGCTCTCGCAAGACGTGATGGCGCTGCTCGACTTCTTCGTCCGCGACGACCCCGACACGGCCACCTTTGCCGACGGGCAGACGCCGCCGGCAAGCCTCGTCGCCTACATCAAGACGATTCGGCGGCTGGCGCTGCGGCGCGAGGTCACGCCGGCGGCGGCCGCGGGGGACGAGGCACTGCCGCCGCTCACGCGCACCGTGTCGGTGGGCATGAGCCCGAAAAAGGTGCACGAGGTCAAGCGCTTCGCCGACTACGTGACGCGGCTGTCGTCGGACGTGTGCGGCGGGGGCGCTGACGGCGAGGAGGTGACGCGGCTGTCGTCGGACGTGTGCGGCGGGGGCGCTGACGGCGAGGAGGTGACGCACTTTGTCGACTTTGGCAGCGGCCAAAACTACCTGGGCCGGGCGCTGGCGAGCGAGCCGTACAACCGGCGCGTCGTGGCCGTCGAGGGCCGGCAGCGAAACGTCGACGCGGCCAAGAGCTACGACACGCAGTCCGGGCTGGCGCGCAAGCCGACGGTCCGGCGCAACAAGAAGGTGTGGAACGAGATCCTCGCGGTGGCGGGCCCGCACAAGAGCGACCCGGCGGCGCTGGCGGCCGCCGTCCGGCAAGTGGCGGGCGACGACGGGGACAACTTCCGCAAGATTGGCAGCGACGAGCTGTCATACACGGCCGAGGCGCCGCTGCAGTACGTTTCCGGGCGGCTCGACAACGGGGACCTGTCCGAGGTGATTGCGCAGATTGACGGCGGCGAGGAGGAGAAGCGCCGGCTCAAGCTCATGGCCATGTCCATCCACTCGTGCGGCAACCTGTCGCACTACGGCATCCGCTCGCTCGTGCTCAACCCGGAGATCCACGCCGTCGCCATTGTCGGGTGCTGCTACAACCTGGTGACGGAGAAGCTCGGGCCGCCGACGCACAAGCACGGCCACCATCTGCGGCCGACGCTGCAGGCCGTCAACGGGCGCGTCGTGCACGAGTCGGCGCGGCACGACCCGCAGGGCTTCCCGATGAGCGCGCGGCTGTCGACGTACGGCGGGCACGGGGTGCGGGCCAACATCACGGCGCGGATGATGGCGTGCCAGGCGCCGCAGAACTGGACGGCCTCTGACAGCGCGCTCTTCTTCACGCGGCACTTTTACCGGGCGGTGCTGCAAAAGATTTTTCTGGACCGCGGGGCGGTGCACGAGGTGCTCTTCGACCCGGGCGCGGACCCGGGCGCGGACCCGGCCACGCTCGGCCCGTTGCAGAAGAGCACGTCGCCGCTCGCGATTGGCACGCTGCCGAAGCGGAGCTACCACGGCGGGCTGCCGGCGTACGTGCGCGCGGCGGTGACGAAGCTGACGACGAGCAGCGAGTACAAGAAGCACGCGCAGGTGATGCGGGACACCATGGCGGACATGAGCGACGAGGACGTCGAGGCGTACTTGGCGCGGTTCGAGCCGCGCAAGAAGGAGCTGTGCATCGTGTGGAGCCTCATGGCGTACAGCGCGACGCTGGTCGAGGCGCTGATGGTGACGGATCGCTGGCTCTGGCTCACGGAGCAGGACGAGGTCAGGCAGGCATGGGTCGAGACGGTGTTTGACTTTGGGCAGAGTCCGCGCAACCTGGTGGTTGTGGGCGTGAAGAAGGATGGTACAGAGACGGAGGGCAAGTAGAGTGGAACGGTGAGGTAGATGAGGGTTTATCGTGTAGCTGGTATTTTGGAGCTTGGCGTGGATAGATGGCTGGCGATACACGACGGCTTGGCGAGTGCGTGTTGGTCGACACTGGCTGGTTATTCACTAAAACGCCGCGAATCATTGGCGACATGTTGGGTAAAAGGAGACTACTACGTCCTACATTGCATGTGTTTGGACGGCGGATGCAAAACAATACGAATTACGATATAAATGCAGTTAGGCGACAACGGCGGGCCATGAACAAATGGTGTACATGATCTAAAGAAGCGTGTTCTGCTTCTCAAAGTCACTCCAAGGGGTTGACGTCGCTCGGAGACATTTGTTTCCCTTGTACCGTGCCCCCCCCCCCCCCTTTGTCCTCGTCAGCTCACGTTTCACCCTCGGCCGAGAGTGAGGCGCTCGGGCTGCACGAGGACGAAAGCGAAGGGGGTCGGTTGCAAGGGGGGGTGTGTTGTCGTCCAGCCACTGATGTATGTGACGAAATGATGCTTGTTGTGGTGCCCAAACTACCGGGACCTTTGTCAAAAGAGGCAACCGAGTAACTGGGCAGGGCGAGTCGGTAATTGACCGCAAGTAGCCAAGCAACCGGTGTGATTCCGAGCAGGGCGGGAAAAAAAAAAGGCAATTTATGCTGACGTTGTTTTAAGAGTGAGACATGTTCAACGGCTTTTCTTTTTTTTTCTTTTTTTGATGATGCTTGCAGCTTGGGTTTAGATGAGACAGGGATTTTTAGTCGAGATGAGACGCGGCCAGCACATCGCGATTTATTTTTCTCGAGTTTTTTTTTTCTTTTCAAGCCCGAAGCTGGAGAGGGAAGGGGGAGGGGGATCCAAGCATTGATACAGGGTCCAGGCTCCAGCATGAATGACTTTGCAACAATGAGGCGTTGTTGTACACGTCCATATGGGCATCTCGCTTCCCCCCCCCCGGCAGTCGTTGGTGGCTTAAAGCGTGGATTGGTCCGGCGGTATTACCCCACACTTTCCGAGGAGCAGGGGTCCGATAAGCGGTGTTCGCTGGCCATGTTGTCGGGTCCAGGGGGAAGGGGTTCCCTGGTCCTGGTCCTGGTGACAAGTTGCAACGCTGCCTGAACAAGTTACAAGTTGTGGTATTGCTGCCCGGGGGAGGGGGAAACGCGCGAGAGCAGGCGAAAATATGGTGACGACGACGACGACGGGCCTCGTTTTGCGAATTGGGTGCATCGACAGGCAGAAAATAACCGGCCATCGATGGGCCCGATGCTGGCACCGTTCTTCAACTCAACTCGCATCGCGTGTTGTGCTCGGTGTTGGGGGGGGGGGGGGTTGCACAGACTTGTTCGCCCAAGCGGTTTTCGAGTAACAACGTACCACGATGACGATGGATAAGACAAGGGGGGCCCTGCGGTGCCAGATCAAGAAGAAAAAAGTCAGGTGGCCAGTTTCTTAACCGGGATGGGAGTTGGACCACTCACCAAGACGCCGTAATTGGCAAGACGTCATTTGCTGGCCAGCAGACGCCACAGGTATACAGAGGGGGGTGCGATGCGACAATGCAGGATGCAGGATGCAGATTTGGGGTGGCCATGCAGGTAGGTACCTATGTAGGTAGCATGGAGGCAGGTTTCAATTATTGGACGTTGAGAATATGTACGAGTGTTGATGCAGCTGTTTGAGAATAAAAAATAAAAAAGGATGATAAAAACAGAGCAGTGCCCGTCTTGCCTTTCCAGTTCCTCGCCTTCTCCTCTTAGCAGACTATGTACAAACGGATCCTTATCACATCTCATCTCGACCCTTTCTCAGTCATCGTCTGTTTTTTACCCACTTGGCCTGCCAATGGATCAGTGTAGCTTGCCGTCCCCCCCCTCTGAACCGTGACTCGAACAAAAACGCCTTTTCATTTTTATTACTCTTCTTCTCTTTTCATTTTCCACGTCCTTTTTCTTCTCTTCTCCCCCCCCCCCTCTTCCTTTTTCTTGTGCTTCTCGAAACCTCCATCCTACCCCACATTCAGCCCAACTTTTGATCGTCACACAAATCCGGCACATCATCGCCAGCGACATCGTCAAGATTTCTCGTGCCACCCACCGCCTTTCATCGGCGCCCCCTACGAATCCAGCTTCGAGTCTCTACCAAACCCCAATCGACAAGTTCCCTGCCGGGCGACGCTCTTCTATTCCCCTCGCCCGTTTCCTTTTTTGGTCCCGCTTGTTATAAACACCCAAAGAACTAGTGGTAGCACCACTTTTTTTTTATATTCGCGATAAGGCTTGCTTGCCCTTGCTTGGCACTACCGAGGACGAACCGAGGACGAACAGCGTTCTCGACATATTTCTGCTTCGTCGTCTTTTCACAAGAAGCCACCATTCAAAAACAGTTTCCTTCTCTTAGCTGGCAATTGCCCGCTGCCGCCACCATGAATGCCCAGGTTTCTCTTTTGGTACGTACACGGCACTCATCCCCCCCCCCTGCAAACGCTCCACCACATCTCAAACACTTCTCGGCTCGCTCCGACAACGGCGCCGATGGCCTGTCACAACGTCACAACAAGCAAACTCCGTCTCCAATTCGTGTAAACCGCCAAACCACTATGCTATCCACGACTGCGATGACTTGATTGCCATTGTTTCAATTGCCATTGTCACTGTCGTTGCCCTTTTTACCATGACCGCCTCCTGCTGCAACCACCACCCACCCCATCATGACCCTCCGCTAACTTGTCCCAGAAAGGCTCCTACAACCTCATCTACTTCCCCCACGAGCTCTACCCGTACCTCGTCCAGCCCATCATCCGCACCCTCATCCCCCAGACCCAAGACCTCCACATCGCCACCCACGCCCCCGAGCACGCCCTCGACGGCCTGACGCCCGACCAGCAGCACCGCTTCCTCAACATCTCCATCACGCCCATCGAGTGCTCCCTCGTCGTGCACGCCTCGTGGGCCGCCGCCGTGTTCGGCCCCGTCATCGCGCGCCTGCCCGCGCACCTCGGCGCGCAGGTGCACGTCTCGACCGACACGTACATGATTCTCAGCGTCATCGCCGCCGGGCTCGACCCCGCCGGCCGCGTCATGGAGCTCTCGTCGCCGCTCGCCCTCGCCGGCATCCCCATCTTCTTCCTCACCACGTACTACTCCGACTTCATCCTCGCGCCCACCCACGAGCGGCCCCGCGTCATCGACGCCCTCTCCTCCAACGGCTTCGACTGCCTCGAGCACGGCCGCTTCTTCAACCACGCCGCCTACAAGCACGGCCACGTCCGCTTCGCACCGCCCCGCACCCCGCTCCACGTCGTCGCCGAGCTCCAGCGCCGCACCTTTGAGCTGCTCAAGAAGCGCAGCGTCGCGCCCTTTGTCGACCCCGACCTCGAGCTGCTCCTCGCCGGCGGCCGCGACGTCGCACAGCTCCCCGGCGCCTACGCCGCCTACCCCTCGCCCAACCGCCGCAAGAGCTCCCTCCCCGAGGCCCGCCGCGCCACCACCTGGGCCGACGGCGTCGACCCCCGCCTCTTCAACTGCATCGTGTCCGCGCTCGTCTCCCAGCCCAAGTTCCTCTCCGTCACCCTCGCCGAGGAGGACCCGCCCTCGGTCCTCATGGACAAGAACCTGCTCTCGCTCTTTGGCGACTCGGTCGTCGGCGACTTCAACACCACGCTGATTCCCATCTTTTTGAACTTGGAAAACTTGCCCTCCGAGGTCACCGGCGTCGTGTCCGGCGTCGCCGGCAAGCTCGTCCAGGAGATGAAGGTCCGCAACATGCTGGAAATGTCGTACTTGTCGACAGCCCGCGCGAGCGCCGTCGTCTTGCCGCAGGAGCAAGCTGAGCGCGCGCTGGCGATTCTGGATAACTGCATGGAAATGGCCGATGTTGTGCCCTGAGTCTTCTTCTGTTGTTTTTGCCTTGTCTCTGTACAAATTTTGTCATCTGGCGTCAAAAAAAAAAGCACTTTTAGCGGGCGGGCGTGTACAATACCACATCTTTATTTTGCATCTTAGTCCCATCCTGCGTATCAATAACAATCAAATGCTCCTCTTTCTATACCAAAGTTATATTTACAACGCTTCCATCCACCACCCCCTTACTTCTTCCTCCCCTTGCCCCCACCGCTCTCCGGCACCAACCCGGCCCTCACAAACGCATCGCGCGCCACGGCATTAATGACAGCGAAGCGCCTCGGCCCGAGCTTGACGCCGCCATACCAGCGCGTGACCACGACCATGACATCCCACAGCTCCATCAGCTGCATCAGGTGCAGCAGCCGCCCGCCGGCCGCATCCTCCCCGTCATCGTCGCAGTCCTGGTAGCTCACGCCAGCGCCGCGCACGCGCCACGCCGTCATGTTGTGCGTCGCGTCGCGGATGCGCCGGTCGCTCGCCAGCAGCTGCGCCACGTACAGGCGCGCCTGCGCCGGCGAGGTCACGCGCGCCACGTGCGCGACAAACGTCGACCGCGTGTCGACGACCTGTTCCGAGAGCGTCCACGGCGGCGGCGGCAGCGCGGCGAGGTCCTGTGCGTCATCGTCTACCACCTCCACCTCCTCGTCGACACGCTGCCGCAAAACTTCCTCCACCGCGTCAAACAGACACACCCCGCCTGGCTGGTACACGTCGTCGAGCGCCGCCGTTAGGAGCCGCGCAACGTCCCGTGCGCCCGCGCTGTGCTGCATGCCGAGCACGCGCGGCGGGCCGCCCGTATCCGGGTACCCGGCGGGGAACTGCAGCCGCAGGGAGGCCGCGGCGCCGGGCAGCTGCAGCACGTAGGAGCCGGAGCCCGGGGCGCCGGCCGCGAGAGTGTTGTCGCCGTAGATGGAGTTGATGGCCTCGACCTCGTCGCGGAGCTCGTCCGACATGGTTGAGACGCACCCCCGAGGTTTTACGTGTACATGTGTGTGTGTGTGTGTGTTTTTGGGAGGAGGTTTTGAGGGTTTTGGTTTATGCGACGGCGTTCGAGGTTCAAAAGTAGTGAGGTTTTTGTGGATCGGGCGAGGTGATGCCGAAACTAGACGAGGCCGGGTACAGTGCAACATTTTTCAACATTTCTTTTTCCTAATTTGATTTTTTAAAATGTCAAGGTCTCTTACCACCAAATATGCCGTCTATTTTCCACAACCTCGTGGCGATCCCGGCCATGTTCCGCTTCTGCCATTCTCGTCCCCGCGACGCTCTGCACCTTTAGCATGAACGTCAACACGGGCGACCAGATCTCGGGCCTCGTCACGGCCGACTCGTCCACCACCGGCAACGTCACCATCAACAACGTCAGCACCGGCCAGTCGATGAACTTTTACTTTTCCGACGGCGGCGCCGGCCTCTGCGGCTCCTCGGCCGAGTGGATCCTCGAGGACCTCACCAGCGAGCCCTCGCAAACCCTCGAGCCCTTTGCCGGCTTCCCCGACAACCACTTTACCAACTGCCAGGCCTCTACCAACGGCGGCCAGTCCGCCGGTCCGGGCACCAACAATGTCAACATTGCCCAAAACGGTAAAACGCTCTGCACCGGCCAGATCTCGGGCTCCAGCGTCTACGTCCACAGCTCGTAAGCGAGGTTGGAGAGTGGCGTGGTTGTGTGGGTAGTTTTGTGAATAGTCAGTACATTCATTGACCTTGGATAACAGCTGCGGGGGTATATACTAGGATAATTTCTACAGTACATACAGATCTTATTAAATGTATACTTGGATATACCAGATTAATCTTCTTGCTTCAGTATCTCTGCTGGGCGCGTAGTTCAAATCCAGCGGAATATATGGAATATATGTTGCGCCAAGCTGCCCTGTTGATAGTTGCATGACCTACAACTGTCATCGGCTATTGCTCAATAAACCCCGATAGTTCAGTCTCCTTCTGCCCACCCTTCACCCGCCGTCAAACCTACTGATGGTCATTCTAAATTGGAAACGTTTATTGACTACATGCGCAAGCACGCCAAATATACTAGTCAGCCGCAGATGCCGACAAGACAAATTCTAAAGGACTATAGGTCTACAACTCTTACTCATCCATAACCGACGCAAACTTGTCCGTCATTGACTGGTGAATGGCCTCGTACTGTCACTCTGTTAGCATCACGCACCCGACTATCATGTACAGACATGCGGCTCACCTTCTTGCTGATGGCTTCCTCTCCCTCGCTGGGCTGCTCGAACTTGAGCTGACGAAGCTGTGTCTGCAGATCGCTCGTGGCCTCGCGCACCTTGGCCCAGCTCTGGCCCTGAGCAATCACCTTTTGGGCCTCATCGTGGAACCCAACCATGAGCTTCATCATCCACTCCGTCTTCCAGATAGGGCAAAACTGATCGTAATCCGAGTAACCATTTTGCTGCAAAAAGTCTTCCTTGATGAGACCGGCAATGTCCAGCGTAATCTTGTCGGGGTCGGACAAAGCACTCTTTCCGACCAGCTGCACGACTTGCTCCAGCTCATCCGAGTCGGTCAGGAGCTGCTTGATGCGGTCACGCAGCCTGGGAAACTCGGGGTGATCCTTTTCGTAAAACTTGTCCAGGATACCGGTATACTTGCTGTAGGAAAGACTGGTGTTGATAGAGGGAAAGTGCTTACGCTGGGCAAGCTTCTTGTCCAGACCCCAGAAGACCTGAACAATACCCAGCGTAGACGTGCAGACAGGGTCGGAGAAATCACCACCGGCGGGCGACACAGCACCGACGATGCTGACACTGCCCTTGCGGTCGGGAGAGCCGAGGGCCTGGACGCGACCAGCACGCTCGTAGAAGGAGGCGAGCTTGGCACCGAGGTAGGCAGGGAAACCCTGATCAGCAGGCATTTCTCCGAGGCGACCAGACAGCTCACGCAGGGCCTCGGCCCATCGCGACGTAGAGTCAGCCATCATGGCAACATCGAGACCCTGGTCACGGAAATATTCGGCAACAGTAATTCCAGTATAGATGGAGGCTTCACGAGCGGCGACAGGCATGTTGGATGTGTTGGCAATCAGGGTCGTGCGCTTCATGATGGGCTCTTTGCGGCCGTCGACCTCGATTGTAAGCTCAGGGAAATCCTTCAAGACTTCAGCCATTTCGTTGCCGCGTTCGCCACTGCATCAATTAGCATACTGAATCCCACGAGGCAAGAGATAACGCACCATCCAACGTAGACAATGACATCAGAGTTGGAAAACTTGGAGACAGACTGAGAAATGACTGTCTTGCCGCAACCGAAAGCGCCGGGAATAGCAATGGTACCGCCCTGAACACCGGGGAAAAGAGCGTCGAGCACACGCTGACCGACGATAAAAGGCTCTTCGGCAACAAGCTTCTCGGTCGAAGGTCTAGGAACACGGACAGGCCAGGACTGCATCATGGGGTATTCGGTTTTCTTGCCGTCGAATTCGACTTCGAGGATGTTCTCGGCAACGCCGAACTCGCCCTTGGAGGCAATCTTGGTAATGGTACCACGCGCGCGAGGAGGCAAGAGGATCTTGTGGACGGAAAGGAAGGAGTTTTCAAAGACAGTGCCCCAAACGTCACCACCGGTGATGTGATCGCCAACCTTCTTGGTGGGGGTAAACTCCCATTTCTTGTCGCGGTCGAGGGCGGGAACGGAGATACCGCGCGGAATATAGATGCCCCCAGAAGCTTTAGCGATGCCAGCGAGAGGACGCTGAATACCATCGTAGATGCCGTTCAGTAGGCCGGGACCAAGCTCGACGGATAAAGGCTTGCCAGTACGGTAGACAGGGTCGCCGACAGTGACACCAGCTACAATTGTTAGACCAAGGTGGGGTAATTTCAGAACCAAGATTCATACCGGTTTCCTCGTATACCTGAATGGTCGCCTGGTCGCCGCTAATTCGAATGACTTCGCCCGCAAGGTTGTCGTGGCCAACATTGACCTGCGACCGTTAGTGGGGGAGCTCTGGTAACGATCGAAGCTTGTAGACTCACCAATTCGTACATGGCAACACCGAGCATATCTTCAGCGACAACGACAGGTCTACGAGAGTTCATTAGTAGCTGATCAAATGTGCGCGGCACGAGCTTTGAAGCGGGATGGCGAACCCAGAGATGGAGTAAATCTTGCCTAGCCAAGGGTTAGTTTCGGCGGCACTTAGCGAGCAGCATTGCGAGAGCGGTACGCACCATGACTTTCGGCATCCTTGCCGGTCTTGTTCGCTTTCTAGAATTGCAAATTGATCAGTTTCCGTGTCGCAGTGGGGCGGACAGCTCCATGTTGTGACGGCCCTTGGACAAGTCGCTCGTCGGAGGCTGGGGAGGAGGCCGTACCGGAGCCATTTTGGATGATGCCGGGACGGGGACGGCGTCGGGCTCGTTTGCGGAGGAGGCTGGAGGGGCAGCGGATGAGGGAGGAGTAGAGACCCTAGATGATGGCGCGGGCGGCGTTGGACGAGGAAGTGGTGATGATGGTGGAGAGTTTGGCAGAGGAACGTCGAGAGCTGCCGCAAAGGCCAGCCTGGGGTGTCGAGGTGGGGCCGATGATGTAGCGGTTGCAGCGGGTGGTGAAGATGCTGTGGGAGGCCTTTTTGGGGGGATCTCGGCCGCTTTTGTGGTGTCTTCAGGGGAGTCGGCGCCTGCTGACAGTGGTGGGCCGCCTAGAAAGAGCCCTGGAGGGGACGACGTGCCGAACAAAAACGATGGTGGCAGCGATGGCGACACCGACACCGACACCGATTGCCGCAGAGGACTCGACAGCGGCGAGGGCAAAGCTTCCCTAGATTTGCTCTCGGCTTCGCTTCGGGCTCGTACCAGATCCAAGAGCGACGAGCGAGCCCTGAGCCGCGGCCTGAGTCCAACTTGCATATAAGGTGAGCGGGACGAAGCTTATTGCCTAAGCTCTGCTAGATGCCAGCGTCTCGGAGTGAAGTTGTCAAAGTGGGCACCAAACAAAAAGAATCAGTCGAAGCTCATCCAAATCGATTATCCAGCTATTCTCGCTATTATTCGACTTCAGACAATGATATGTAATGGGCAAAAGTGACGCCACTTGGTAGAGGGAGTGTCGGAGACAAGACATCCAGAGCTGGGGCCACTGTTGAGCGGTGGGCCAAGGGCACTTGTAGTTAGGTACGGTGTGCATCCTGGCATCGCAGGCGAAAGATGCATGGCTGACTGGCAGCTGATTCACTGTGATTTCGGGCTGAAGAGGACATTGAGCCTAAGAATGCGGCGTCGATGGAATGCAGTAGATAGGATAACTCGTTTGGGGGCCAAGTGAAGTGACATGGCCAAACGCCGCTGTCTCTTCGTAATGATTTGCGACAGGGACTCGCAGCCCGGCAAGCTACGGATGAATAATACTCGCAAGGAAATATCTTCTTTTCTTTCTGCAGACAGGGATGGGATATTGAAGGTCGCAGTGGCGTGCGCAGTTGGGCCCAGGTGCGTTTTCCGCAACAATCTCTAGTTACCTAGGTATGTATCACGAGTTTTGCGCCGTCGGCGAGAAGCTCAATACGACGATTTTTATTGGCCTTGGCCGAGACGAGAGGCACAAGACCCAGAGTCTAGGCTCTATTAACAGGGATTAATTAGATACTTTTATTTCCAAGCTGCAATAAAAGGAGGCGCCCCATGCCACTCGTACTGTAACATGATATGCTCCCAAAATTCAGCATCAACAGCAAACGCGACGAATATCAGAACACCACCAAGACATCAACCATTATTGTTTCGTCGCCTCGAATGATCGCAATCAATCGTCGAGTCGTTCCATTCACCATCGTTCGAATTCCATCTTGCTCCTTCTTCACGTCGTTCCGCAAGGGATCGGCCGCAATGAAAGAAATAGAAAAAAACTTCTCTGCGAAACAAAGAG
Organism: Cordyceps militaris CM01; assembly: GCF_000225605.1. Classification (NCBI taxonomy): domain Eukaryota; kingdom Fungi; phylum Ascomycota; class Sordariomycetes; order Hypocreales; family Cordycipitaceae; genus Cordyceps; species Cordyceps militaris. The sequence continues at coordinate 4,124,648 of NW_006271970.1, forward strand.
TAAAGGGTTCCAAAAATTCCTTTCCCGGATAAATCCAAAAAAGAGTGGTCTGTTATAGTTTTCAACTAGCAAAATTCCTCTCTCAGCTTATCGCTTCACGGAGAAGGAAGACGCCCGTGCACTGGGATGAAGAAGAAAGGAAAAAAAGAAGACTGAAAGAGGAGTGGGCAACGCGAGGTTTTATAGGGGTCGGGTCCGGCTGCCTGAGGTTTGAAGCACAGACCAGGGGCAGCTGCATGAGTCATCCCGAAAAGGCTAAGCGCCACCCGGGAGGCTGCAGGTGCCTGACGGTGCAAGTTAGCGCTGGCTGTGCTGCCTGGCGATGTAGCTATCAAGGTTAATAGTACTCGTGACAACGTTGGGGTTGTGATTATTTTATATCTGAAGAAAGTCTTAAACATGTTCAGGAATATCAGAATTTAAACACTCAAACAGCGCAGGTTCCTTGATAATGGCGACAAACCAGCCTCTGCTACCTGGCCCAGCGTTAGCTACCTAGGTACCTTAGTACCTAGGTACCTGGGCACTAATCTTTTCGCCAGACCAGATACATTCTTCTTCGACGCCTCTTTTACCTGCCACGTTGTAATTTTTTTTGTTGAACTGGATAGATTAGAGATCAACTGCTCTGTGTATGTTCTACCTCGATTTTAACAAGACTCCCCCGTGTCCGTCATTGTGTCGATCCACCCTCCCGCAGATGGCTCATCCGTGTCACCGCCGAGGCCAGACCTGCAGATCTGCAGCTGTCAGCTGCTGAGCCGCAAATCCACCCACACCAATCGCTCTGCCGTTTCCGTATCTTCAACACTGCACACTGACGATATGCGTCTTTTCACAACCTCCACCACCCGCTGCCCATCGTCACCAGCAGCCATGCGTTTCACGCGCGCCTACTCGAGCCTCAGCGGCGCCATCCCGCCCGCCAAGGCCAAGTACGTGCCCTCGGCCGGCACCTACCCGAGAGGCTTCCAGGCCTCGGGCGTCTTTGTTGGCGTCAAGCCCGGCAACACGAGCAAGCCGGACCTCGCCCTCGTCACCTCGGACCGGCCCTGCGCCGCCGCCGCCGTCTTCACCAAGAACAAGTTTCAGGCCGCGCCCGTCAGCTTCAGCCGCACGCTGCTTCGCAACAAGGCCAACGCCGGCCTGCGCAGCGTCATCGTCAACTCGGGCAACGCAAACGCCGTCACCGGTATCGGAGGCCTGGAGGACGCGGCGAGCATGGCGCAGACGACGGACCAGCGCGTCGGTGCTGAGGACTCGACCATTGTCATGAGCACGGGTGTCATTGGACAGAGGTAATTGGCTTTTTGTTTTTAGTTTCATCTACCATCTGGCGTCGCAATGGCTCACAAGCGGGACAACACAGGCTCCCCATTCAAAAGATTATCGACCACATCCCGGTCGCCTGCCACCAGGCCGGCGACTCCCACAAGCACTGGCTCAACTGCGCCAAGGCCATCTGCACGACCGATACGTTCCCCAAGCTCATGTCGCGCACCTTTGCGCTGCCCGCGTCGCCGGGCATCGAGTACCGCATCGCCGGCATGACCAAGGGCGCCGGCATGCTCGCGCCCAACATGGCCACGCTGCTGACCATTCTCGCCACCGACGCCCCCGTCGCGCCCAGCATCATGACGCCGCTGCTCCGCCACGCCGTCGACCGCTCCTTCAATTCCATCACCGTCGACGGCGACACGTCGACCAACGACACCGTCGCCCTGCTGGCCAATGGCGCCGCTGGCGGCACCGAGGTCGCGTCCGCCGCGTCGCCCGACTACGACGCCCTTCGCACCGTGCTGACCGACTTTGCCGCCGACCTCGCCAAGTACATTGTCCGCGACGGCGAGGGCGCCACCAAGTTTGTCACCATTCGCGTCGTCGACGCCGCCACCGAGGACGGCGCCCGCCAGGTCGCCCGCTCCATCGCCCTCTCGCCGCTCGTCAAGACGGCCCTCTACGGCAAGGACGCCAACTGGGGCCGCATCCTGTGCGCGGCCGGCTACGCCCTCATCACGCCCCCCACGCACGCGCCGACCGACGCCGACGACATTGCCCCGGAAAAGACGAATGTGTCCTTTATCCCGACCGACGGCTCGCCCGAGCTGAAGCTGCTGGTGAATGGTGAGCCGGAGCAGGTTGATGAGGCGCGCGCCAGTCAGATTCTGGAGATGGAGGACTTGGAGATTCTAGTTCGCCTGGGCACCGGTGACAAGAGCACGACACATTGGACCTGTGACTTTAGCCACGACTACGTGACCATTAATGGCGACTATCGCACGTAAACTTTTGAAAACACCCTGGCGAATTGGGTTTCAATGGCACGTCTTGGACATGCAACACCTAAAAGCCCTTCAATCTAAACTATTCAGCGAAAATTCAAACACTACATTACATCCTCTGCCTATACTCTGTAACTGCCTCAACTGTACCACATTTTCTACGACTTCGTGGACTTGGGCTTTTTGGGACGAGGGGTAGGAAACCAAATTGGTGTGGGCACCCTGGCGCCCTCCGTGTCAACAATCGCCTCAATCCTCTCCAGAGCACGCTTCTCGGTGACGAGCTTGCTGAGCATCATGGCGATGCCCGACGCGCCGCAGTGGTCGTGCGTTCCGGCGGGACCCATTCCATCGCGCTTTCTCAAGTGGAGGTCCGGCTTGCTCTTGTGGCAGTTGTCCTGGGCGCGGCCACCGCGGAGCATGCAAATCTCGCCGTCCCGGCAGGCGGCGCTGCACTGCTGGGGCTTCCAGCCGCGGCTCTTGCGCACCATGTACTTGTTGAACGCGTCCTCGTCGGCCTCGAAGACCTCGGTGACGTTGTGCCAAAAGGCCGGGCTGAGCTCGGCGGCGGGGTCCGTCAGCGGCGGGGTGAGCAGCGCGCCGTACGTCTCCTTGGCGCTGTAGTACCTGGACCAGACGGGGCCGGCGGTCTGGAAGGTCGGGTGGTCCATGTCGGCAATGTACGTGACGGCGTCGAGGACGGCAAAGGTCACGGGGTCAACGTCGTAGACGCGGAAGGAGGGCATGCCCGAGGTGGGCGTCAGGGCCGGCGCAATGTAGGACATGACGCGCGCGCTGTCAAAGTTGCGCGCCGTGTAGTTGGCGTAGTGCAGCTGGAAGTGGTCTACGTGGGTGTGACCAAAGAACATGGCGGCAATGGTGTCGGAGAAGCGGTTGACAATGGCATCAAACGCGTTGGAGCCATCGTGCAGCGCATCGATGTCGCCCATGGGCATGTGGCCGATGATGTAGACGCGGTCGCCCTCCTTCTCGGCACTCAGGAGCTGCCTTACAAGCCACTCAAACTGCCCGTTGGGGTCCTGCTCCATGACCTCGTGGAACAGCTCAAAGTTGTTGCGGTAGTACATGTTGGTGTTGATGGAGATGATGCGCAGCTTGCCGCGGGGGTTCTTGGCCGCGTACGCGCCAATCGTGGAAATGTCCTTTTGGGTCCCCTGGCCCGTCGACTTGAGCCAGTAGCCCGCGACCAGCTCGTACAGCCACTTGATGTCCTCTTTGCCCCCGCGCTTGTAGGCCTTGGACGGGAATAGGTTGGCAGGGCTCATCTCGTGGTTGCCGACGGTGCCGTACACAATGTTGAGTTGCTTGTCCATGACCTGCATGGAAGCATGAACTACGGCAAGTCAGTGCTGTGCAGGTTTGCGGCATGGTTTTTGTGACTCACTCTCGTCAATGTTGGATTTCTTGCTTCTGCTCCAGATGTGGTGATCAACAATGTCTCCGGTGAAGATCGAAAACGCAGCATCCGGGACGACCTTCCTGATGGCATCGTACATGCTCCTCTCGAGACTCTCGGGGGTATCACAGTTGTGATCTCCAAAAGGGCCGGCAGGATTTTGGGTTTCGCCGACCTCATCAGATGTCGTGTACGGGCTTAGACGGGTTAGCCCTGAGACTCATCGTATGCGTGACCGGGGGTATACTTACCGACAGCAGACTGGCTTGGTGCACTGCGTGTTTGTTCCCACAGCATAATGATGGTCTACGTGAATGTCCGAAAAGTGCACCACCTTGATCGGCGTCATCCCGCTGACGCGCTGACGCGGAGCAGTCACGTTCTTGGGGGGCAGCGCGAACTGCAGAGGAATCGGTGCGGGGATGTTACAGAGACCGAGCATAGCACCGCAAAGCAACTTTGAAGTGCGGCCGTAGATGCTGATTTCCTTGAGGAGCCTCTGGACAGTAGGACCCTCGAGGTTCATGAAGCCATCGCACACGTCGGCGTCCTCAACCTACGTAGGTGGTGTTAGTCGGGGGAGGCATCGTGCCGGACTGGTACAACCCACCTTGCTCAACTTGCAAATCGACTGGGCGGCAGTAACAAAGACGTCTTCGCCAAAGTTGGCGAGCGCTTTTAGCAACGCCAGCATGCTCTGTCCCGTTGTAAGTCCAGGCTCACGAGTAGTACGAGGGACGAGGGGTGTTTTACCTGGCAGCCTTTGCAGGTCGCCTCATGTTTAAAATCGTCCCAAATCTCTGCAGACTTGCTGCTAGGCACATGAGGGAGTGTAACATTCACATCCATGTCCTCGGGACGCCTCGTCGGAAGAGCCGTTTGGCTGGCCGTTTGAATCGCCGTGGCGACATCAGCAACAGCAGCGAGCGCCGCGACTAGAGTGGCCAAGCGCATTTTTTTTTCTTCAACAAGGGACTCTGCTGGTCCAAATCCTATCTGATAATAAAGTGTGGCAAAGAAGGAGTGTCCTAGAGAATGTCCTGAGTAACAAAACAGGTGGGTGCGACCTAGATATAAGGGTCTCTCGTAGCGTGGACCAAAAACTAACCACAAAGTTGCCATGAGCGACGCTTCCGCTAGTCGTATTCTCTCTGTGCGGAGCATCATGAACAAACTCAAATAATGTGCGATTCTAGATGCTTAAAAAATCAAGCCATGCCGCGGACAAGGAAGCCGGCCCAGACACCAGGGCCAGCCATGTTGGTGTGGCAGCGGACGAACCCACCAACCACAACAAGCCGCCGCTGATACCTGCTGAGAAATCATTGTTATTCTGCGGTGCTGTGATTTAACTATCATTAAGCCCGTGTTTCTTGGGCCTTGATACCACTCTACGAACTCTTTGCCGGTTCGAAATGCTTGGCAAACAGGGAATACACTTGTGCCCTCGATCTCGCACCACTTACGAGAATAGAGATACGCGAAACATTCAGCGGAGTCGTGTAACGGATGAGCAGCTTCGATCGTACTAGGCCGGCTTTCTCGGTTGTGTACTTGCATCGTGACTTTGCTGGCAGAGGGAAAAAGCTACATACTAGCAGTGGGCTCCTCGCGTATTTCATATCGCACGGCGTATTGTTAGTCTTGTACTAGTAAGCGCAATTATAAAAGTCAAAGAGGGCACATGGGCGAAACTTTCTTGAATTGTACCCCAAAAGGGCAAAGAGCTACTCGTTAGAGTTGCCGCGGTGTCTTCTAGCTCACGTTCGTCTGATGCTCGCGTGCTCCTAGTTGAGTAGAATTCTGCTTGCCATTTCCCTCTTATTTTGCCGCTTTTGTCGTGGTCGGATGAACTGACGCTTTCTCAATGTACTGACGGAGTGGACGAAGGTTGGAACGAGCCACTTCACGAGGCTTTCAAGAAAACTAGAACTTTTGCATTACTTACTTCAATATCATCGCTTTTATTCGTTCGGCCTGCATATAGTCCAAGCATGCAAGACATGAGCTTGTGTGGAGAAATACAGATTATTGTACATGAGCTTGGTATACAAAGAGTCCTACAAGGCGAACTCTATTCAAAACAACACCGCTGAGCGCGGACCAATTTAGCCAATGCCAGCGTGTCCTCTCGAACTGCGCTATGCACGTATCCGGCTACGAAGACGAGCCGGGGCCACGCTCCCAGGCCACGCGGATGCCCGCAGCCTCCTCCTCCTTGGTGCGCTCCGCGCGGTACGACGCGCCGCGCTTGCTGAGCGTGGGCAGGCTGCCTGCAAACATGCGGTGCCACGACTGCGCGCGCATCTCGGCGTTGATGTCGAGGATCTTGCGCCGCCGCGCCTTGATCTGCTTGTAGAGCCGCTCGGCGCGCTCGTCGCTGATCTCCTTGACAGCATACTGCACTTCCCATTTGCTGCCCGTGTTGAGGCGCTCCGGCCGCGCCACGAATTTGCCGTCGACCTTGTTGCGGATGGTAATGTACATGCCGAGGAGCTCGCGTGGCGGGGATTGGTCTGGCGAGGTCTCTGGGCTCGCGTCCGTGGCTGCGGCTTCAGCGTTGGCGTCGGCTTCAGTCTCGGGGTCGGCATCTTCTCCTGCAGTGGGCTTTTCAGACAGGCTGGCAAACATGCGCTGAAATTCGTTGAGATTCGTGGCATTCTCGTCAATGCCTTCGGTCACGCGCAAGATCAGATCCTTCAGAGGGGTCTCATCACCGTGTTGAGCATCAGCCGGCTCCTCTTCCGAGGCGCTTTCCAGCTCTTTGCTCTCCTGGGAGTGCGCTGTCAAAGCAGATACCAGGCCCTCAATGTGCTTTGTGCTCTCGGCTTCCGTTTTGCCCTCGAGCAGTCCGCTCTGGGCCAAGGCATCTTGCACGGCATCTCGTACAGATCGTATGCCGAGCGATTCACTGTCCACTGCCTCGCTGACTCGATCCATGACTTCTTGCCATGCTAGTTCGTTCTGAATCTCTTGATCCATATCTTCTTCCTCGGTAGATTCCACCTCTTCTGTGTTTCCGCTCTGATCATCAGCGGCAGCCTCAGCAGCGGCAGATTCAGCGGCTTTTTCCTGGCTGCTCAGATCGTCAATTTCCTCCTTCAGCTTGTCCACGGATGCCTTTTTCGATTCCTGAATCGCTTGCATCTCCTCATCGGTGACGGGCTCCACGAAAAAGTACGTGACGGGGTCATTTGTTGGTCGAGTTTCGACGTGGAGCCTCAATGACCTATTAGGGAACTTCTTGGTAGCCCTGTCCATGAGATCATTCAAAATCGACAGACTAGCTTTAAACTCTTGGTCTCCCAGAGTTGTGTCCGTCTGCCCATGAAGAGCATGATCCATTTCAGACAGAGGGATGTATTGGAACCCAAAGATCCTCTGCGTGTTGTGATACGCAACAAAGATACCATCCATGCGCCCCATGCGCACCTGTAGGGAGTATTTCAGGAACGCGGACCGAATAAGATCGTAGTACTCTCTTTCGAAAGATTCCCACTGGCCGAATTGCTTGCGAATCTCATAGCCAACGCCCTTTTCGTGCCCTTGAACATCCATGCGGATGGTCACCACGGCTCTTGTTTTCAGGTCAAAAACACCAGTTCCAGGCAGTCTCGGGTCGTGAGCGTCTAGTTGCGATCGCATCATAAAGTCGCCAAACGTAGTGTAGTGGTATGCCTCGTCGGCCTTCTTTTCTTCTTCAGTCAATTGGTGGGACTTTGTCTTTTTGTACTTTTCAAACTCTTCCTTGGGAAGCGTCAGTAGCTTCTCCATTGATTTTCCCAGCATACTTAGGACATTTTCGCTGTCGTATTCTTTGTCTGAATCAATGGAGTAAACCCCGTCGTTGTACTTGATGAAGGTGGCAACAGGACCTCGGGTCAAAATGGTGAAGTTATTCGACTCTGGGGTCCATCCTCTCGACAATTGGTCAAAGTTGGGAGGTCTCCAACCCGAGATAAGAAAGTGTAGGTGAGAGAGAACGGCCGTCATGCTCGAAGTTGAGCCGCTGTATTTTTTGCCATGCTCCTTGGCCAGATCGCGTAGCTTGGTATCCTTGGAAGATGTGACATATTCTTTCAGAGCATCATAATCAAACTCGTCGACGGGCATGATAGAGGCGAGATACGGATCAAAATTGTATACATTTGTTCGGGCATCTTGCATTCGATATACGCCACCGTTGAAAAGTGCGCGGTCGAGGCCGTAGCTCAGCTTCGGGATGTCGGGTGTTTCATGATCGATGGGCTCCAGCTCCAGCGCTTTGGGTGTTATGACCTCGAAGTCGACTGGTTCTTTCTCTTTCCTCCTCTTTCTCTTAGTCGGCTTGGTAGATTTGACGGACTTGGGCGTAGGCTTTTTCGATTGTGTCTTGGGACTTCGTTCGACCTTTGATTCAGGGGACTCCTCAGGTGATGATGCGGATTTATGCTTCGATGACGCCAGAGATTGTCGCAGCTTTTCTTGGAGGGTAGTCCAGGAGGAGAGACCTCTTGTCTCGTCGGCTGAAGCTTCGGATTCCTGCTCGGCAGCTTTCTTAGCCGCTTTCGCATTGCACGTGTGAGAAGTCGCGAAGAGCGCGACGCGTCCTCGAGAGAGCACTAGGGTAGGAAAGCCAGGTATATTTGCGAGGCGCACTTGGCCGACGGCCTGGCACCGCGCACGATGCATTGCGACGCCGATTCGATATCCGGAAGGTTAATATTGCAGCAAGGTACAGAGGTTGAGCTCTCACAGGCGAAATTTGGGATCCTTCATGGAGCTTATCGATATCGATATTCTTGGATGATTTTGGGTGGTTTGGATTGGGCAACGACGGAGCGGGGCGTTGAGGCAGCTAATGATTGGCGCGGCCGCACAGCTCCGCCGAATCCACGTAGTCCTGCATCTACAACTGCATCTCACGACATTCTACCATCTCGAGCCCTCGCGTCGCTCACCTTTTCCAACAATGGGCGCTAGTGACTCCAAGATCATTTTCAAACGGGGTATATTCCGACTTTCTGAGGAGCGGGATATTCCCGCCAACGATGACTACTGGACTTCGGTACTTCAACCCCGTTTGGCTGCATAGCTGCGCCACTGGCTGACCAAGATGACAGTTTTGGGAGCTTCCAGAGTCCTCGGAGGATGTGTTTAGCCTCTTTTCCCCGGCCGATATTCGAAGAAGTCGCGATCAGGCCCTTGAAAATATCGAAACCCTTATCCTCGTTCTGACGTCTCGTCTATTCGTTCTGCGGCACCATCCATCCTTTCCCGATAATGAGCTGGCTCCGGAGAGGGAAGCACTCAACTGCGTACGGGTGCTTACCCGTATATTACCGTATCTCTACGAAAAAGAATCATTGCATCCATGGGAAGAGAAGTTTTTCTGGGGAGCTAGGAAGAGGAGAACCCGCCACGGCGCCATCGCCAACGAAGTGCTGTTCGACGAATCGACAGGTGACAAAGAACACGTAGAGGCTGACAAGGAACTCTTCGAAGACGTAAAGCCACTGGCTGAGGAGCTTCTTGATACCCTGCTCGATATGCTCTTTTTTTCCGAGTTTACCATTCCGAAGCAGCAACCCGGTCGGCCAAAAGTGACGTATGCAATCTGGCAGAGTGGCGTGGGCTGCAATACTGCGGTAGCAACGACGAAGGAGTTCGAGAGCAACAGATGCGAACTGCTACGGTTGATATTGGCGCTTGCTGGTCGCGGCCTCTATATGAGCAGCCCTGCATTGACACAAAGTGGAGTTCGGACACTGACGCACTTATGCACAAATCCGGACAAGCAAGTTGTGCTTTCGCTGCTCTGCTCATTACTGAATACGGTATGTCAAGCTACACGCCGCTGTATCAATCTGGCTAATATGTTTGAAGACCCTCAAATATCATCCGGCCAGCTGGCGCGTACCCTATAACTCGCTAGTCATTCGCGACACCAAGCAACTACTTGTTACACAGTCTTTACACTTGCTATTAGCAGTACTCGTTTATACTGTCCCCGAACACATTGAAGCTTCGTCAAGAAAGAACTATTATCGGCACTTTCTCGGTCGACTACACCGTCCTCAAGATTTTCAATTTATAGTGGACGGGGTTTCACGAATCCTCACCCAACCCCTCCAAGATAAGACGTCATATCTTCCTGGAGCTCACACATCAGTAAATCTGTCGGCGGAGATGCTCATGCTGTTTTGGGAAATGATCCAATGCAACAAGCGTTTTCGCGCGTTCGTTATTGATACAGACAGAGCCCACGACTTTATCGTCTTGACACTCTTCTATGCTGTCGAGTACAAAAATGAACCGGCAAAGCAGGGCATCGTCCGAATGTGCGCATTCTTGCTACAGACCATGAGTGTGGAAAAGAATTTTGGTCTTCACCTGAATCAAAAGTTTGTTGGTCAAGAGAGCCTCCCGCCTGGTATCAGAATCAACGCATTCGACGGTTCCTATGCCGACTTTCTCATACATTCCATATATACCCTCATCACGACTAGCCAGGGTGGCCTCACTGCGATATACCCTGCACTTCTCGCGATCATCAACAACATCGCGCCATATATCGAGAACCTAGGTGCATCGGGCAGCTCCCAACTTATGCATCTCTTTGCTCTCATGTCCTCTCCTTCGTTTCTGCTGGCCAATGAAACGAACCACACCCTCTTGCGATCTCTACTGGAGTCTATCAACACAATCATCGAGCACAAGTATAAGGAAAACGCTCAACTTGTGGCGGCCGTTTTCAAAAACAAGAAGCCAATCGAGAGTTTGAGAACGTTTACCCTCGAGAGCGGCTTGCAAGAGATGGAGCGACGAAATCGAAGACGCAAGGACGCAGGTAGAGATGTTGATGCTACCAACATTGGCTCTCGACGCACCTCTGTCGACAGCTTAGAGCCTACGAGAAGCCCTGTTATAGGCCAAACTCATGCTCTCGAAGAGGTTGTAGAGGATACTGCATTCGCCATTGGCGATGACGATGATAGCGATGATGAGCCGCAAGCGACACCTGCTGCGTCCACTACAAGCGAGAACCAGTCACAAACGTCCTTGACACCAAACGTCGACGACTCTGTACCAGTGCAGCTACGCGGCATGTCGGAGAAGGCTAGAGGCAAACTGCCCGCGGGTATCAGGTCATTTTCCAGGCAAAACAGCACCACAAGCCTAGGTGGCTATTCTGTAGGGGGTCAAAGTGGCAGTGGCAGCTTTCAGCCGTCATCATACTGGATCGAAAGCTGGCTCCCAGAACTGCCACTGCACACATTTCTCGTCGTTATCCAACAAGTATCGAGTCTGCTGCCACGAAAGGCGGGCCAGGACATATTTTCGGCAGAGAGCATGCAGCGCATCCGGGAACTTGATCTTGTGGGTGTCGAAGCATCGCAAGTTAAGGTGCAGTCCTTTGAATGGTCACCGCTGTCACTTGGCTGGTATGAGTCGATGCTTTGGGGGGTCGTCTACGCAAGCGAGATGCAGATTGCAAAGGGTACCTCGGGAATCTGGACAGGGACTGGCGTCAAGTTGTTCCGCATTCAGGAAACCGCACCCACTGGCCCAACACTTTCATCGCCGCGAGGTGCAGTTGATGCCGTCGGCAGCAACATTGTCTCCCGTATTGGGCAAATTAACCTGCGAGGTGGTGCAGGTAGTACGGGTAGTGCAGCTGGTGGAAATGCCCCTCAGTAGGTAGGGAGCATTTGGGCCATGTCGACCTGTATGCATTTCATCAATAATTCATGATTTGCGTTGTATGATCTTTTCTTGTCGCAAATTGAGAATAACATAGGCAAGCAAGTCGTGGGAGCCTTCTTTTCAACTAGCACTTGTCTAATTAAACCATACCAGTAGCATTGAATTTGTGTCTAGTTTTGCGGCTCGACAGAACAGTACAGTCTTCACGTCTAAATGAACTAGTTGACCTTTAACTTTACTCAATCTCAGGCCGTACTTCGACTATTTGCCATGGTGGTCGGTTGAGCTGATTCTTTGTTTACTGGAACGTTATCGATAGGCAGCCACCAAGAATAGCTTTGTGTTGTACAGAAAACCTTTCTCCTCAAAATCACCCCATCACAATAGATTTGAAGAGAAGTTGGGAAAATCTGGTCTCTTGAGCTGGTAGCAGTCATAACTGTGCAATATCTACTGACACTTTATCACGCCCAGCCACGGAACCCGAAATCGTCGGCCCCCTCGCCCAGCATGTCAACTGAACCGGCCCTCCAGTCCCTTCAAAATAAATTAAAAGAAAATTGCTACCGAGACGTCGGCGGCTTCTTCAGATACTTCGAGGATCAGAGTTGGTCTGCTACTGTCCAGAATATCCTCCACCGTCCCGAGACAGCCGACCTGGTTGAAGAATTGTCCGCAAGTCTCTGGGATCTGCGTCGCTTGGATGCTATGGACGAGTGGTTTGCCACCTTCCAGTCCTTGTTCTTCGCCGCAGATCATCCAACCGTTCGCCTGAGAAGCGAGCCCATCATCACTTCGAGTTCATCATACCAAGCTAGTATTCATATCGGTTCTCATCATTTCTCAGCCGCCTCTGGCAGCACTCGTATCTACGGCGAATACCATCACGGCGCTGCGCCGATTTCGTCGACCGACGACGACGACTTTTTGCGCTTCGCTGAGCGTGCACTTCGCGTCTTCAACGCACAGCCAGCTCGCTACTTCCTACATGCATTCTTGATCCGCGGCAAAACCCTGGAACTCTGGGTCTTCGACCGTTCCGGCGCCTACAGTAGCGGAGTGCTGGATATCGCACGCGACCCCAACCTCCCGCTGCGCGTCTTGGCAGGTTATGGCATGATGAGCGACCAAGAATCTGGCATGAATATGCTCATCAAAAGTCTCGGCCCTGGAGACGGCTATTACATACTTCCTGACCGGACCCCAAAGCCTTTTCTTCAACCCTAGACGATTGCAGCACCCGATTACTTAGTCGGGCGGGGAACCGTCTGCTTTGCTGCCTCAGCATCTGCGGCCACGGAGCCGACCATTGTCGTCAAGTTTTCTTGGCGGGTTGACACCACTCCTGTGGAGCTTCGAGTGCTTGAGCGAGCCCGTGACCGCAAGGTCTGGGGAGTCCTCCGTCTTCTAGAGTGCAAGGACCTGGTTAACGTCGCCGATCTTCGCCATGCACTTGACTTCCCTAGGCTATATGTCAACCGGACTCTGTCTTGCGTCATAACCGAGCCTCTCGGCCGTCCTATTCGCCAGTTTGTGTCGCTTTATGAGCTTCTAGAGGTATTCCGTGATCTTGTCAAGGCCCTCAAGTCTCTCTATATAGATGGGAGTATTCTCCACCGCGATATCGCCATAAAAAATCTGGTCATTGCTACGAAGTACAACGAGGACACTTCCAAGGGCATCTTGATCGACTTTGATTTGGCGTTGGATCTCGACGAGGCTCCCGCCGTGCAACAGATGGTCGGGTCGGATGGGTTTATGGCCATTGGAATTCTCAGTGGACAACCGCATACGTACCGACATGATCTTGAGTCTCTATTCTACGTGTTTCTGTGGCTAGCCATCGGCAATGACTGCGAGCACGATCATGCTCATGAAATTCTGCAAACCCTGCCCAAGACATCTCGGCTTTGGAAATGGTGCTCGATGGACTTCAACGATGTTCGACAGGCCAAGGTTGCTGACATGAGCCCGGACGGCTTTGAGCATATCCTGAATGAGTTTTCAGCCAGATTTGCCCCGTTGTGCGGGCTAGCAACCGAGCTGCATCGGTTGATCTTTCCCATTCGCGACGGTGGCATCTTTACGAAAACCGAGACAGACCAAGCAGCCGTCGAGCGGCTCTATCAGGGAATAGGTGATGCTTTCAACCATTCCATCCTCGCACTCAAGGACTAGGCTGGATGTACAGTAATGTCCGGCGCTCACTATCAGCTAAACTTAGTGCACTGGTTTTTATTCTACCAATCGTGGTGCTAACTGGTTAGGCGCGCATAGTGTTTACTACCTACTGCGCCTGAGGGCTGTTTTCTGACGTAAAACGGCCTAAATACTCAAAGGCTTACCATAGGGGTAGAAAACGCGGCAGGGGCCGGAAATGCTTTTTAAAAGTAGACCTATTAAAATAACAATAGATAAAGTAATAAAGTGCTATATTATTATAGATAAATTCCTAAAGCTTATGAATGAGGAAATAAAGAAATTGAGTAGAAAATATATTCTAGAGAGAAAACCTTATGAATAGAGTGTGTCTAGAAATACGTTGCTCTATAATTTGTACTCTGATGAGGTAAGCTCCTTGACCTCGCTTTAGCTTCAACACCAACCACCCACCGCGTTTGAGCTTTGAGCCGTGGATAACGTCACCTTTCTTCAAATTGAGCGACTGTTCAATCTATCCACACAATTAAAACGCCCAAAACGAACTGTATCTACCGGTGAGCTGACCCGGAAGGATCATGCGAGCGCCACTGTCGACACTGCCGTGACACCTGCGACACGACCGGCCCCTAACGATACCAATCTCACGCCCATAATGTCGAATCGCTACGCAGCACCCCCGGGCCGCGGCGCCCCCGGATACGGCAACTTTGGCAGGTCCGAAGAGGAATATGATGCGTACGGTGACGACCCACGAAATAACAAGAGCCGAGGCGAGCGGTACGGTTCACCGTCGCAGGGTCCCCCTCCACCGCGCGGCGAGCGGGCCCCCAGCAACGGCGGCGGCCCCCCGCCCGCAGTGCGCAGCATGCCTTCGCGGACCCGAATGACGGCGTCGACGGCCGACCGGCAAATCACGCAGGTGTTGGAGCATATCCGGGTCGAGTGGCCGTCGCTGTGCAGCGAGGACTGCATCCCCGTGCAGCTGGCGCTGCAGCTGCTCGACGGGAGCTCCGTGGGCCGCGCGCACGACTACCGCAAGTTCCAGGAGACGCACGCGTACGTGCAGGACGCGCTCAAGAACACGGTGCACGAGCACCACCAAGGCTTTAACTCGTCCATTGGCACCTTCCACAAGATCCAGAGCAGCATCCAGGGCTCGCAGCGCCGCGTGCGCGCCCTCAAGGAGTCGCTCGCCAGCGCCACCACGAGCCTCTGCTCCACCGACCCTGAGCTTAAGAAGCTGTCCGAGACGTCCGAGGCGTACGACGACTTGCTGCAGACGCTGAATGAGCTTGATGAGCTGCGTGCCGTCCCGGACCAGCTCGAGGCGCGCATCTCAGAGAAACGGTTCCTGACAGCGGTGGGCATGCTGCAGAATGCGCTGAGGAAGCTTCGGCGGCCAGAACTTGATGGCATCGGCGCGCTCAGCGACTTGCGCAGCTACCTGGTGAATCAGGAGACGGCGCTCATGGATATCCTGGTGGAGGAACTGCATGAGCACCTCTACCTCAAGTCACCCTATTGCCAAGAGCGCTGGCAGAGTCTGTACAAAACCCAGGGCGCGTTTTCGGATGAGTTTACAGACACAAGTTCGATTACGCCATTCCACGCCATCTTGGAAAGCATGGATATTGAAATGGCGGTGACGGAAGATCCGATGAAGAACCCGGAGGCCGACACTTTTAATTATATTGCTTTGCTGGTCGAGGCGCTGAACAAGCTTGGCAGACTGCAAAGCGCCGTCGACACACTGAAGCAGCGAATGCCTGTTGAGCTATTCGCTATTGCCAACGAGACGAATAATGAAGTTGATCAGCGTCACCCCAGCTCGCTGCGAGGAGGAACAACAAAGTCCGAGGGTCTCAACATTTACAGCTCGCGAGAGACTCAAATGCGCGCTGAAGTCATTCATGACCTACTTTGGAGCCTTTACGGTAAATTCGAGGCTATTGGTGAAGGCCACCGCGTGTTCCACGAATCCATCAAGGCATTGATTCGGCGCGAAGGTGCAGGCAACAACAGCGCGCTACTAGGTAGCTTCAAAGAGCTCTGGAACCTGTATCAAAACGAGATTCGATCGCTGTTGCGCAATTACGTCACGACCGATGCAGACGTGTTCCAGTTTGACACGCCGAACCCTGGGGGCTCTCTTCAGGACAAAAAGGACGCGGCGCGCGAACACTTGTTCAAATTCGCCGGGATTGATGCCAAGTCGGTCGACATTAGCACAGAGTACGACGCGTTGGAAGGCATTGTGCAGGCCACTGTGCCTGGCCTGACGGGCAATGACCGTAAGCAAGGTGCCGATAAACGGCGGGATAGACTAACTCTGGATGATGGAGGCACACGCCGACACACCTTCGGCGGTTACTCGGGCGAAAGCAAACTAATGGGCACTCACAAGCCTTTGGTTGAGCCGAGCGTGTTCAATATGAGTCTACTTCTACCGCCAACGCTCATCTTCTTACAGCGTCTCCGTACGATTGTACCGCCGGGGTCTGACCTCGCGACGAGTACCCTGACAACATTCCTGGATAACTTCTTGGTGAATGTTTTTCAACCACAGCTGGACGAGACGCTTACGAAGCTGAGCGACAGCATCCTGGCAGAGCTAGATTCGTTTGCGCAGGACGCCAACTGGTCCCAACACTCTAAACTACCTATATTCAAGGGTACTGCGGCATTCTTCCAAATTGTCACGGCGTTTTGCAGGATGCTTGGCACGATTCCGCCTGACCAGGCCCTCAGCTCGCTGCTGGTGACACAGATGATGCGATACTATGAGCGGTGCTTTGACTGGTACAAGCTGCTCGTGACCAAGACGCAGGAGCAAACCAAGGACGCCAACAACCTCCGTGCGTCGGCGCGATTCGCTGTGCAGCCTGGTGAGATTCACGAGGTGATGAAGCAGATGTGGTTGTCGGACGAGGAGGATAAGGCGCTGAGCGAGAAGGAGATCCACCTTTTGATTGAGCACACCAACGAGTCGCGGCTGGAGCCGAATGACATCATCCAGGATAGAGAAACGATTACTTCGCTGTGCCTGCTGTATACGAGCATGAAGTGGCTGGCGACGAGAATTACGGGGCTGCGACATATCACTGCACATGAGATGGATTCGTCGCGGCAAAGTATGACGCGACAGGCAAACAGACGCTGGACGTTGATGAACGAGCCCAGCAAGTCGACGAATGAGACTGCTCCTGTTGTGCTACCACTCACTGTGGACACTGTACAGTACGTCAATGCCCAATAAGAAAAGACAAGACGGTTAAAATGCTAATCACTCGCGCGCAGGACCTTTGACAATCTGGTATCCTCGTACGAAGAACTCGCAGGCACGGCGCTGCTGACGCTGCACATGGAGGTGCGGTGTCGCATCGTGCACTCGCTGCGCAACACGCTCTCGCCAGATGTGGCGCCATACCTCCTCGAACAAGAGGTGCGGGAGCCGGACCCGGCGATTCTCAGCCTGAACCTGGAGCTGGTGCTGTTTGACGAGACGGTGGCGCGGTACCTGCGCGCGCGCGAGGTGTCGTTTATCCGGACGGGCCTGAGCCTGCTCATCAGCTCGTACCTGGTGGGCAACGCGGGCATGGCGTCGCCGATTAACGCGCGCGGCAGCGGCCGCATGCGGCTCAACATTCTGGTGCTGCAGCAGAATCTCAAAAACGTCGAGCAGGGCGTGGACTTGGCGCGCGCGGCCAACTATTACGCGCTGCTGGACCGCGGCGCCGACGCGGTGGTGGCGAAAGCGGAAGAGGACCGGGATAAGAAGATGGGCGAGGAGGCGGGTGCGACGCAGGCGAGCAATACGTTTACGTATGAGGAGTTGAAGGTGCTCTTGGAGCTGTGTATGAGTGAACAAATGGCGAGTCCGGATCGGGGTCTGGCGGCGGCAGCAAAGAGGCTGTTGGCGGAGAAGTTGCAGGAGTTTAGCGAGAAGGCGTGAGAGGGTGCCAACAAGGTCGGACAGGGTGATGGCGGCCCCGAGATGTGATGCGATGGCGGTTCTTGCAACGTTCCGATGGAGCATTTGATTTTGACTTATTTTTTGTAATTTTATAGCTGGAATACATGATAGTTGGAAGTCAAGATGAACGCGCGGGTCTTGAATGTCATTTTTGCTTGGAATTATCGAGATGGGTTAAATGGGTGTATTCAGCATTGTGATTCATCTCGATTGCCCGAGTCAGAGCCGATCCGGCATAGATTTCAATGCCGCCGGTTTTCGCATATGTCCATTTCCCATTCTGCATGACGGTTCATCTCGTGGCTTTTGAGCCAATGACGCTCTGCCGAGGCAGGGACCCCCCCTAGTCCGTCTCATCTTAGGTGAAACGCGGCATCAGCGTCAAGGAGGGTTGGTCCCGCGCCACAAACGCCCGAAGCTGACGATGCTGCTTGTCATCTTGAATTGCAGGAACGTCGACACTTGACAGGCGTCTGTCTCAAGACGAGGGGTCGTGTCTTGGGGGAGGGGATGGAGCTAAGCGAAGGCGGCTCGGCGGACCAACAAAAGCTGAAGAAATAAAAGCAGGATAGGAACTAGACCGAAAGCAGCATCGGAGGAATCTATTAGGGGGGATTTTTTTTTTCGCAGTATCTTTTTAAGCTTTGGGATGCGTCGATCTTTGTTTGGTTAGGTTGAGCAGCATCTGTGGGTTGTGGGCATTCCGACGCGCGAGTGTGCTGTGCATACCACGGATCAGTGTTTATGCAAAGTGGGGTTTCTCTGTGGTTGCGTTGAATTTCTCATGCGTTCATGTCGGGGACGGGAGATGAAGGGATTTATTATGCAGAGAAGTCGATTACGATGTTTTTTTTGCATGTCGCTCGGCAATGAGCAGCCTCACCTTAGTTTAAAATTCCCCTGGGGCTTGTTTCGAAAGAGGGTTAGATACGGATGACTAAGACCCGTTAGATAATTGTACATGCCAGTAACTAACGGATACGGAGTACATAGTTCATTGTTACGTGTATTTGCGTTGCGCCTCGTGGTCGTTCAAGGAACGGGAACATGTGGCGGCGGGTTTTTTCTGCAGCTGGGGGGGCGCTGGGAGGCTTGCAGCTGGCTGTGCAGGCGGCGGCCCCTGGGGCAAGGAAGCGCTGGTGGCTTGGAGCGGTTTCCAAGGAAAACGGAAGAGGTGACGCTGGTTGGAAAAGAGAGGACCCAAACTGGTTAGCAGAGCAAGGTGACGAAGGTTGCATTGCGTTGGCGCTGCTGTCAAAATAAACCAGTCAACATCATGTATTACCGGGGGAGCAACGTTGGCATCAACCAGATGGTTGCCCGCCTGTAGGGCAGACTGGGCAGTGCAAGCGGGCCACAAGAAGCGGCATGTGCGAATTGCATCTTGGGCTTTTGCGTCGAGAATAGATTGTTTACGACTGCCATCTCTTGGCAGGGCTGCGTAGTTAATTATTAAAACCGGGTTTTCCTTTTGTTTTCTTGTCAACGGAGTACAATCATTGCAAGGCCTGACGTAGCTCCCTGTCGCCTCTAGATTTCAGGTGCTAATTAATACGGATAGTGCAGTCTCAAATGAGAGCGGTACAACAGACGCCCATGTCTACTCCTATGCTTTTACGGCTGCTACTCGTAGTCGGTTAGGTACAAATTACTTCGTACAACAAAATGGACAGAAGGAAAATACTCGCAATATCCGCAGTGGAGGCCCCCACGGCATCATCCCACTGAAAGCCCAGGCGTCACCCAGTCGTGGCCTAGCAGGCCGCCGAAAGTGTCCACCAGTCCACCAAGAGGGTCAGCATCCAGCAGTGAAGGCGCCGGGGCTTCAGTGGTGTGTCCACTGAGACAAGCTGCCTGCAAGGAGAGTGGGAAGCCCTCACCACACATGTACCCCCCTTATCGAATGTGATCACCGTCCTCCACCCGTGGCTGCTTCCCCTGGTGCCACAAACTGCTGCCGCCTTCTGCATCTTCCATCCGGGCTTCTGTCGGCTCCAAGCTTGTCATCTGCATCTTTTCTTTCACTCTCTTTTTCTCTCTCTCGTTGTTTGTGAACTCCATCGGGCCTCTTCTTTCCGCGCCAACACACATACGCCCGCGCCCAACACACAAACCGTGTGCGGCTCCCCAGGATCCTCACCTCGACCTCCCCCCCCCTTTGTCCCCCTCGGCCGGACAGCCATCGAAGCGAACCACGGGCCCTTGGTCCTGTCTTACCTGCTTATTGACAAAGAACGTCGCCGACTGCCCCTTTCGCCGTCGTCCTACCGGTTCCTCTGCGACATATTACTCGGGGTTTTTTTTCTTCTCAGCCACGCTGACCGTTCGTTGTATCCCGCACACCGCACAGTGCCAGTGCCGGCCAAATTGTGACGCGACCACGGCCAAGGCATCGAGCAACAGCACCCATACGCACCCTTTGTCATCTGCCGACCCTGACGAATCCCACCTATTGTCCTTGGTCTTTGTTTGATACTTGATTGCAACATTCTTCAACAGAAGACGACAAAGATTCTTCGCCGCGAATTCATTCGGCGAGCAGCATGCCGCCCACAATGGCCAACTCGTACGCTCTCCCCCTGTCAGTCCTTGCGCGGAACGCAAGGCCTCAATCGCTCCCGACGTCGCCTGCTAACCCTGCCGGCAATAGATTTAGTACCGCCTTTAAGTCATTTTGGCACACAATGACTACGTATGATAGACGTAAGCGAGCCCGATTACCACAAACATGTTGGCCGCTGCTAACCACAACCCCGCCCACCAACAGACTCATCCTTTGACTCGCCTCAACGAACCGGCCGTCATATTCCGCTCCGAGACAGTAGAAGCGGCATGCTCACCGGTGTCGCCACTGCATCCGACTCCCGCGCCGACGTTTCCAACCCCTACTTTGACGAAGGCGCCTCCTCTACCCGCTACGAAGGCCACGGCGGCGCCTCCACCCCCAACGGCTCCTACTCCCCTGGCCTGCGCTCGTCCGTCGCCAAGCAAGCCAACGCTGACGGCTTCGAGGTCCAGGGCCAAGGCGATGTCCAGATGCAGGCCTTCTCCGACGGCCTGCCCCCACCTCCTCCCATTCAGCATTCCTGGCACCGTATAGACACCTGGGCCGAGGACAACTACTTTGAGCTCTTTGACCAGCTCGGTGAGGGCTGCACCATCAACGACCTCAACGACCTCGAGCACCAGCTCGACTGCTCCCTTCCCCAAGACGTTCGCGACTCTCTCATGGTGCACGACGGCCAAGAACGTGGCGGCACCCCGACCGGTATCATTTTCAGCGGCATGTTAATGGATGCCGAGGAGATCGTTCAGGAGTGGGAGACTTGGAGACGCGTCAATGAGCAGTACTTATTGGACGCGGCCAATAACCACCCTCCTCCCTCCAGCCAGGAAACTGGCGAGAGCTCCTCCCATCAACGCCCTCCATCTTCCTCCTCAAACCCCGACGCGTGGCAAGAAAACCTGCTCCAGAGGCAGCACTGTGTTCCCCCCAACAGCATTCGAAAGGCCTACGCTCACGCTGGCTGGATCCCCCTTGTTCGCGACTGGGGCGGCAACAACTTGGCCGTCGACCTGGCCCCTGGTCCCGCTGGCCGCTGGGGCCAGGTTATTCTCTTCGGCCGCGACTACGACACCAAGTACGTCGTCGCCCGTTCCTGGGGCGCATTCCTGGCTCTTGTTGCCGACGACCTCAACTCGGGAAAATGGTACGTTGACGAGGACACCAACGAGCTCAAGCTGCGCGAATTCAAAGAGACTCGTATTGAGCCATCGTACTTTAACATCTTGCGGTGGCGCATGGACCAAAAGCATGGTCACCGCGCAGCCGCCGTTGCCGCCGGCAAAAGGAGGTCCATGGCATCACCCAAGGGCGGATCTCCCCTTGGCAGCCGATCTGCCTCGCCATACATGAGCCCCGTCGACGGCCCCAACGGCGACACGCGCGGCCGCTCCATGCAGCGACCCACAGCATCGTCACCCTTGGCCAGCCCCGGACGCCGCGGATTTGGAAAGCCCCCGCCTCTCAGTAGGGTGACGGAGGAAATGGTAATGCCCATTCTACGCGACGCCCATATTGAGCCTTCCACGCTTGTCGAAGTCGACGAAGAGCCCGACTCTCCCGGTAGCAGCAACGACCTCAAGAGCCCTGTTAGCGCCACGACAAGTACACTGCTTACTGGCCGCCGCGACTCCAACCTCCATCGGGAGAAAGAAAACGAGCCGCCCAAGGCCAACGGCGAGCAGCACGAGGTTGCTGACGACGCCATGAAGACGATTGAGATTTAAAGTGTAAAGATACAAGCAGCATATTAGGAGTGGGCATTGAACAGCACGATTGCATGACTTGATGGTGTCCTGAGGCGCAGGTACACGCCTCCAGCCCGGACGTTTTAGTACCAACTGCTCTTTTTTTTGGCGTTTACGGTGTCGCCGATTCACTTCGGGAGGTGGACTCATTGCCTCGTGTGCACTTTCTTTTTGTTATTTTTATATCTAGTGTGCCACTGGCCTGGCAAGACTGGGCAGGCCATGGGGAGGATTGAACACCACGCAAAATGTTTGTTTTGATACGAGAGGGGGTTTCCTTCCTTTGCACAAATGGTGAATATGTACATTATTACGTGTGATGTACTGGGTTTGAGCTCTGCCAAGGACTTTATTCTTTTCTGTTAGGGACAGTGGCCGAGAACTTAGGCAGCCTGTACAAAGAAACCACCTTTGTTACTATTTTGCTTGCTTGCGCGGGTGCATGTTCTGACGACTGCGTGCAGGAACATGTATCAACTTTTTGCTGATGTTGTGAGGAAACAGGGAGGTCAGCCGCGTCTTCTCGGCCTGCACAGCACCAGCACCAACTACCATATCAGAGGCGCCTTGAAGTTCGCTTTCAGACACCACGCGACTCCCGACACGGTCTCCAACCGCGGCTTCGTCACCAAAGTCGTTGGGCGCGCCCCATGAAGCCACCAGCTGCTACCTCGTCCCGACCGTGGAAGCCGCTTGACCAGTTCCATCTTTACAATGGGACCTTGAAACCCAGGACGTGTTTTCGGCGCACTGACGACGCCGGCTAGCACGGCAACGGGCAGTGATGCGGGTAGTTAGTTGTAAAGCGCCATGTATACTATGTGAGCAAAATGTCAACGAGATGAAACTGTTTACAAGCAAAATGTGTGTCTCTTTTTTTTTTTTTTCTTGGCCTCTATAGCAAGTCGCGAGGTACTGATAAAAGTTCAAAACAAATTTGTCCCATCCCATCCCCGTTCAGCGGGGTCTATGCAAAACAAACAAAAGCTATATACATGAACGAAGCTGCTGGGCGATGACGGGCACTGCCGATCGTCTCCAGCCGCTCCAACACAACACCAAGGTAGATGGTTCCCCCAAGATCAAGCATCAGCGCGAGCAGCGCGGCGCAAAGCGCGCTTTGCCGCCGGAGGGGCAGCTGACATCTTGAAATCGGAAGACTCGCCCGGCTGGCAGCAGACACCGGCCGCCATGGGTTGGACGGCAGACCACATGCCGGCGGCGCAGCGCTGAAAGGACGTGCCGCCGATGCAGTTCCACTGACCATCGACGGTGCAGGCAGTGTTGGGCGGGTGGCCGCCGCCGCCGCCGGGGCTGGGGCCGGCGGAAGGGGTGGCGGGAGCTGGTGCTTGGCTGCCGGCGGAAGGAGCGGCGGGAGCAGGTGCTTGGCTGCCGGCGGAAGGGGCGGCGGGAGCAGGTGCTTGGCTGCCAGCGCCAGCAGAGCTACCAGCGGGGGCCGCCGGAGTGGGCGCCGGAGTGGGCGCCGGCTGGGAGCCGACGGAAGTGGCGAAGCCGCCAGGGGTACCGATCGAAGAGCCGGCGCCAGGAGCTGAAGCCGTAGGCTGGGCAGGCATGGCTGTGCTAGGCGCAGGAGCGCTCCCACCGCTAGGGGCAGCTTTGGGGGCTCCTCCTCCCGGAACATCGGGACACGCAGGTTTTATCGGCTTTTGTTGATCCGCGCTCCCGACCTTGAGCGGATGTTTCTCGACGTCGGTGCCAGGGTTGGGGAACTCAAGATCAGAGCCTTCCTTGAGTTTGCACGTGTTGATGTTGGCGACAAACATGTCAGGAAGACCACTCATGAAGTCCGGCGAGCCAGCGGAGCCAGTGACGGTCAGGGGAGCACAGTTCATGTACATTTCGCGGTTGCCGACCCTGTTGAACCAGGTCCAGGCAAGAGTGTAGTTGCCGGCAGAAAGCTCCTTGGGAATGGTGAAATCGTAGCCCTCGGGGATCGGATACTCTGCGCTCGGAGTCACAGGCATATTGCCCACTTGGTCCTTGGCAGGGCATCCTCCTTCAAAGGACTTGATCACCTTCCAAACAGAAGTTTTTGTGGGCTTGAGATCGGTGGTGACGGAGACTTGGCAGGAACCACCGCCGTGGACAGCTGTTCCTTTAAACTTCATGGTCTGCTTGCTCCCCTGTGCGTAAACGTTGCTCGCACCTTGCAACTCGTAGGCATCAAACCCTCCGCCGTTCTTGCAAGGGAAGTTGGAGCCGTTATCGTCTAGAGGGGCCTGGGAGAGCTTGGCTTTGCTGAAGGGTACGGGGTTGGTCATAATGATGTGGCCATGGGTCATGACGATCAGGGCGGACATGGCAATAGATTTGGCCAGCATTGTGAGTTATTCCGTGTAATGAGTCGCGTAGAAAGCCGAAATGATGCGAAGAAAAAAGTGCCAAGAGAGCAGATACCTTGGAAAGTGGTGCAAACGTCGATGCTGTAGGATATGTGAGAATCAAGGGTTCCAGGCCAGGTTTCGGTGATGGGTGTGATTGTGCTTGTTGAGGTGTGGAATACGCTCAGGATACTCGTTGCCTTTTATATGCGACATGATAACTAGAGGAATGACGCATGTGAAGAAGTGGTGCCAAGTGGTAAATAGTATGTTGCGTGTCAAGTCTCGCCAGCCGCGCGCAAAGAGTATAAAGGCCAATATAGGCAGTCACTGAGGATGGCTTAATGAAGGGAGTCGCGCGAACCTGGACATGCACTGTTTGCCTGCTAGGAATGGGGCCGACGTGAGGTTAAAAAAAAGCACAAAGAGCCGTAGATGAAACACAAGAACTAGGCTGCGCTCTTGGTTAAAAAAACACCATTAGTTCTTTCGTGGGGATCGAAGTGAAGGCGACGTGCGCCAGGCGTGTTACTGCAACGAGAAGGTGTGGTGGTTGGGAGGTTGTGAATGTAGAGGCCCAACCTTTAAACAAGCAAATAAAAGCAAAAGAAGCAAGAACAGTGATGAGCGAGTCGGAGGGAGAGAGGGAACATAATCAGACGGAGCGGTAGGGGACAAGTCTGATACAATGTTGAGGCCATGGAAATACCAGCGGAACCGACGCAGGATCGGTCACCAATGTAGACGGTACATACTACAAATGAGAGACAGAGAGCGACCAGCTCGGCAAACGCGAGCAGCCAAGAAGAAACAGTCCATGATTCATCGGTGGTGGCAAGGCAAGAAAAATGACGGCCGAGAGAATAGTAAGCCAGTCGCTGGACAAGATATCGGTTTCTTGGTGAAGCGCAGCGCAGGTACCAGACAGACCAGACAGACTACCAGTGCATAGGCGTGGACGGAGTGGTATGCAAGTGGATCAGATGGCGTCGAAACGCGGAGATCGGGACATGGATAGGTCAGACTGATCAACAAGCCTCCTTTCGAATCAATCGGGCCCTTTTCGGTTCAAAAATTGTGGTGATGGGCTGCTAGGCGCGCGACTTGGACGGAGAGTGGAATCGGCGCCAATTAGTTTAGCCAAGCATGGATGTATTTCCCCCGCGAGTAAAGTTTTGACGGATTTTCTTTACCACGTCGTTTCCCTTGTCTTACTATCCTCAACTCGATATGTCGGGCGGGGACAAGACAACTAGACAGGGGATCGGCGCGGCCTGGCTCAGGGCGGAACGCACCGTGGGGGGAACAAAGGCGGCGCTCGGCAGTCTGGTGCAAGCCCTAGTCAGCTTTGGTGACGCCGGACACAGGTGACTGAACTGGCCCGTGACGCTGGAGGATGGCGAAACAAGTGGCCCATGGTGATGGATTATGCAAACGGAGGTGTAGATGGCCTATGTTACTGGTTCACTAGGAGGTTGCCTGACGTCTGGAGTTCTTGGCCACTTACATGGTCGCAAATACACCTCTTTTGGGAAGCAGATCAAGGCATGAGAGTGTCGCTTGTCACTCTGGTTGATGGCAAGATGTGACGAGAGTGATGTGGCTAGTGATGATGATGGTAGGAAACTGAGCGAGACCAGCTGCTGACGAGGTCCCGCTTTTCAAGTTGCCTACCTCTAGATTCTTATTCGTGTTGTCAACGACCACCGATTCACTGGCTCGTTGAAACATGAACCAAACGGCAGATGCAGTACACTGCTAGTCAGCGTTGTTGAACAACAATATTCTTGGCGAATGCATATCAGTTCCAGTTGATAAATTATACAATTTATTAACTCGTGACTCTCTTCTTCTGCCGCCAACACGCAGGGATGGCGTCAGTGGTGGCTCGTGGCTGGCGGACCCCTGTAAGCCTTGAAGCCTGGAGATCAGTGAACAAGGGCCGTCGCCCGCAACAATAACTAACACTGGTCAACAGTGGTCGGTTCAGTTCTCTGAATAATCACGCCATTTCTATTACCATGCAATCATTTTCAGAACTTTACTCGCTTTGGCTTCCAGAAGCGCGCTTCTTCTGAAACTCATTCTAGTTTCAGATTCGTCCTCTCGACAGCGCGTGGAAGCTGACAAAGGGGTAGCATCAGTCGCTGCCTTTCAGCAAGACCCTCCCCCCAACGGCGCCAAATGCCTTACGACAAGGTTGTCAGGGTTGGCTACCTAAACATTACGTTATGTTAAGTGGTCTGGAATAGATGCATGTATATCATGTATATCCTCGCGTAATAACGCGCCCATAAGCCTGGCATGTCACTGCCCGCCGCCAAGACGTTTCTGCAAGGAATTATATTATGAACAAGGAAATGCGATAGAACAAAGGCGACCCATGTCCTGGTCCAACTACAAGAACAATAAGAACCCAAAATGTCTAGTCTGTCATCATGGCGGCTCACTTTTGGAACAGTCTCGACAGACCAATGGCGTCAATTGTAGGCTCTACTCAAAGTAGGAAAAAAAAAACAGGCTGCTGATGCTGCCATCTACAGTCACCCATCGACCGGCATCCCATTCTGCCGCCCCGGGCCAGCCAAAATCACTGCACCCATTCCTTCATGTCCCCCTCGCAGTACCCGTTCCTCGTCCACAGCTTCATGCGGTCCCTCTTGAACTCCTCAAAGTCCCACTCGCGCGCCTCGAGCTCCTTGGGGTGCAGAAACACGTACGTCCTCGTCTCCCGCTCCGCCGCCTCGTCGTCATCAAGCCGCACCCGGACCGTCTCCAGCCGGTACTCGGACCCCTCGTAGTCGTCCAGCTTCTGCATGTTGGCCGTCGTCAGGCCCGTCACGTACACGCCGCGCACCGACCCGCCCGCTGCCGACACGATGCCCGGGTAGTCGGCGGCCCGCACCCGGTGCCGGCAGAACCCGGCGAGCACCGCGGGGACAAAGGCGTGCAGCGCCTGCACCGCCGCCGGAGGGGACTTGGTGCCGTAGCACACGCTGAAGAAGACCTCGGGGGCCATCTGCGCGTCTTTCTGTTAGTAGGGTTTGTCGGAGACGCGGGCCTGCGGAATTGCTCAGCAACCAACGTACCAGCGTGCCTGGGAGAGGTGTGTTAGCAGTGGGAAACGGGGCGGTTTGGCGGGGTGGCCTACGTACCATAGAAGAAGCCGGTGAGCTCGCCACTCATCTTGCGCGACCGTGTTTATACGCAAATAACAGAGGCTACCGTCTTTGAAAACTCTCTCCTGAAGCCACGCGACGCGAAACTGCCGTGTTGAGGGATGATGATGCTGAGTGATGGTTGGGTGCCTGGTTATCTAAGGGCCGAGCTGCTCCGATAATCGCACGTGGGGTAATGGGGGAGCCGCTCTGTGACACAACAAAGCAGAAGTTTCAAGTTTTGAATCTATTTTTTATTTATTAATTTGACACTATTGTTGAGATTACAGTACTCTATAAAAACTTACCGCTCAAGTTACCAGGTACTCTCCCTACACTGTCTACAGATATTGTGTTGGCGATGAAGCCAGATCGCTCACTTCAGTCCCCGCCTCCGTTTTGTTGATAGTCTAACCATGCCTCTAGACTCTAAAACGCGTCAAGTGGGAAACCCCGTCTGCGTAGTTCCAGTTCATTCCCGTGCCCCGATGCCGAGAGCCCGAAACCTCTCGTCGAGCCCACTGCCTCTCAGATCGTTGAGCTCCTTGAGCAAGCACGCGGCCGCAATCACGCGGAAGCTCTTGAGCTCCCCGGTCCCGCGATCCGGTGCCTTGACTCCGTCGGCCGGCTTGGAGCAGCCGACAACCAGGCACGCCCAAGACAACCGGAGCACGCTGTAGTCATCCTCGTCGCTCTCGTCGCTGTAGTACACATCCTCATCGTCGATGCGTTCAACCCCATCGCGAATGAGCTTGGTGATCCACGTCATGACCCTGTCCGTCTCATCTTTGAGCTGGATCGACGTCTCACGCTGCTGCCGCGACTGCACGCCTCTCTTGTTGAGAATCGAGCCGCAAAAAGCTTCTGCTTCCGTGATGTGGCTTCTCGAGTTCTCTGAAAAGTGCCACATGTTTTCCGAGATGGAGTCCTCGTACCTGTTCCGCGTCAGTTTCGAGTGCACAGCCCGAACACGGGAGTCAGAGCGGACTTACAGTGCGCGGATCTTCCATGCTCGTTGGCGATGACTTTCGTAGTACATGTTGATCCGGCGCAGGTTTAGTTCAGCCTGAACTCGCTCCAGCAGCTGCTCCCACACAGATGAGCTCAATTTAGGAATAGACCTGTAAATATTCTCGCTCCAAATTTTATTCTCGTCGATGCCACGATACAGATGGCCTAGGATCTTTTCGGATCGATGATACCTCGGCTTGGCGCTGTTCATATCGTTTCCGTCATCATCGTCGTCGTCCTCGGCAATGTGGCTGATTTGACCAAGGTCATAAAGAAAAACCGGAGGAGCGGGGGCGAGGCTATTCGTCAACGTTAGCATTGCGCAATGGAACAGTATAACAAGGAAAGTCGCGCTTACAAGTCAGGGCGCGAGCGCGGTGCCCGGGGCATGTCTCGCCAGTTCACCGCAATCCCAGTCTTGGAATAGTCGACGGCGGTCGAGTGCATCTCGGCCAGCTTGATGCAGCTGGCGTCACTAGTTCCTGCCTCTTGCACGTCAGCCAGAATCTGGTGTCTGGTGGCAATCAGCCCCAGAATATCCGACCTCATGAAGTCAATAAAGAAATTCGCAATGTCATGGCGGGTAACCGGTCTATCTAGGGAGGGAGGAACAACGCGTGTGTAATCGGCCGGATCAAATGTATGTTTGGGGTACGCCTTGGGGTCCCAAATGACATTGTACAGGTCTCCGTCAAGATCTCCCCCGCTCAACTGACTTGGTAAATCACGGGATCCTCTCTGGCTAAAGGCAATGCAGTTTCTCAAGCTCTTCAGCGGGTGAGAGTCGGGAGGTGTCACCATTTTCGCAATCTGAATATCGCCAGGGTGTAGAGCGGGCGATCGAGTTACAATGACGGGACCGTCAATCAAAGTGGCATCCATACGCTCCCCGCTCTTTCCCCGGGTTGAGTCAAAGGTGATATAAACTTCATTCTCGCCGAGGAAACCAGTTTCATCCATGACGCCGAAAAGGGTCACTCCCTTAGGGACGGGAATCCGGGCTTTGTGCTTCAACAGTCGCAGCTCGCGCAGCACAACGTGTTCGACAACCGACTTGAGAAACGTGTCGTGGCGGTAGTCAATGTCCATCTTGCTCAGTTGCTTGATGAAAGACGGTAGACCAATAGCGCTGCCAATGTCCTGATATTGCAAGAAAGTGCTGGTGTTCAGAGGTGTGGCGGTGACGGCCCGTAGGAAATCAAGTGCATCGTTTTGAAGTGCAAGAAACCACGAGGCACTGGTCCCCATGTCTTCCAGAATCTTAATAACTTGACGATTCAAAACTAGCCGCAATGGTCTTGAAGCTACATCACAAATCCCAAGCTCTTTCAGGTCTTGGCTGGGAAATTTCATCATCGATTCCTTGCGCACGCAAATGACCTTGCCCGGCAGTCTCGGATCAAGCACGAGCAGACCTTTGACTCCCGCCCAGCGGATCTGAAAACACGTCACACCAGCAGATCGCTTGGGAAGTGCCTTCCAAAAGTCTTCCACGGCGCCCCACGAGATTGTGCCCACGCCATCGCTGAAGACGCGGTTTCCGTCCGCTGATTTGACGTCTGGAATCCATCGAACGCCGATTCTGGTCTCAAACAAGTCCACAGCATAGGGGGTTTCTGAGAACGCCTGACCAATTCGGGCTGCGCATTTGGCGGGGGTCAAAATGTCGCTAAAGTTGCCCAGGACGGCGAGGATGGTGTCGCGGTTTTGACGCTGCCCATCTGCGTCAATGAATGGGGCCAGGAACCAGGTTGAGTGAGAGCGGAGTGAAGAGTGGGAGAATCCCAGGAAAGAAAAGTGTCTGCCAGCGATACGAATGCCCTTTGTGAGAACTTCGCGGAACCGCTCGTATATAGGGTCGTTTGAGACCCGGGGGTTGAACGCAAGACGCTGCCCATCTTCGTCGCAAAACGAAACGCGGAGAAACTGGTCACCACGATCGGGAAACATTCGCAATACCCTGTTGCGACTCTCCGGATCGGGACCTTGCAGAGAAATGCGTGTGGGAGACACTATCGCTTTGAAGACCCAAGTTTGATGTGGCGGTATGCTTGGACCGTACACTCCTGACCTGGACAGATCCCGGCTTCGGAGGCCGGCCTCTTCTTCCGCCACGCTTTGCAGAAAGGCCGCCGGATTGACTTCCACCGGCTCTATACCTGGAGTGGGATACGGGATTAACCGTATAATCTTCTTCATGGCCTCGGCTGTAAACGGCGGCGTCCTGCTTTTCCAGGACGGATCTTTGGCTGTTCTCTCGAGGATTTGGAGCACAGAAAGGCCGCCTTCAGGGTGAAAGTAATTGTTCCAGACAAGCGTCTCGACTTGAAAGAGGATTGCAAAGGGAATTGACGCGGTTCGCACATCGCCGAAGCTTTGCATCTTGCCCTCGAATGCTCGCATACCCGTCACGTAGTCCTCGACGATGGGTGTCGGGGATTTTATAAGCGGCATTTTTTCGTATTCGAGGGACAGGATGTCTTGCTGTCGAAGGGCGGCAATTGTTGGATAGTAGTCGGCAGCAATCATCAGTTGGTAGACCAGGCAGTGGGCCACATACTTGGGATGGTCTCTCCACGAAGGAAAACTTGTTTGCCGCTCCCACTTGCTGCCATCGTCATGACTTGTCTGTTGAGCGAAAAATCTAGGGGACACTTCCAGTATCAATGTCATGCTCTGCGCCCCGGGGTCCAACACGAGCCCATGGATGGCGTTGTACGGCACGTCCATCCGAGCCACGCCCTCCTGATGCACCACCAAGGACTGGTAATCAAATCTAGCATAGGCGTTAATGCGGTGCTGAATTTGCTGTACATATTTCAACTCCATTTCTGGCGGCCCAAATATGATCTTGCCACATGAGATGCTGTTGATAGGACATGAGATGGCCGATGCTCGCTGGCTTCTGTCCGGCTTCTTTTGACGCGCATCGCGCTCGTGTCGAAGTTGACCCAGCGTCAGCGAGGCCACCCTCCTTTTGCTCTTCTCCGCATAGATGGGCGTTGACAGGAGATGCAGCCGCGCCACTGCGCGAGTACGAGCGCCGGAGACGGGGGGGCTCTTGGGATCCGGCTTTCTGAGATCCGGCTTGCTGAGATCCAGCTTGCCTTGGTCCGGCAGAGCGCCCTCTTGGCCGGGTATAACCTGTTTGCCGTGTCTTTTCAGAAACCTGACACCGTCGTCTGCCTTGAGGAAGGAGATCCAGGCCATGGTCTTTCGCTTGGGTTTATCGACAATCCAGTCGACAATGCCGAGAATTGTCAGAAAAGGCTTGAGCTCTTTTCTGAGTTGGTCTTCAGGCAGAGTCTGGGGAACGTTGCTCAAAAAGACTTCCATGATATCTCATCCATGGGGCTTCCAACACCCTGAACTCCGGACAACCGAGAGTTTAGACGGCGAGGTCGGTATGTGAACAGGAGTGCTACAGGTAAAATATTTCTCGCTCAAGGACATGAATCAAGAGACAAATGAGGAATTAGATATACAGCACCACTGTCGTTTGGGAGGGTAGATTTGTTGATTTGTTGCTCGAAGATGGCTCGCATGGAAACTCGTGTCCCCGAGCTTAGCCAAAGCCCCGCATCGGCCCCGCTCACCGCTCCAACTGAGACATCAAACAATTTACTGCGTATGCACAGCAACATGCTGGTCTCGGTATGAGGTGCATGAGTGCCTGTTAACTAGGTATGTATTCGTAAGTTAATTGAGTTTCACACTTCAAGTTTGCTAGCGGGGCTGTTGGTTGGTGATAGGAAGGCCGGGTAGGTTGGAAAGGACCGAGTTCTAAGTTCTGACATTGCAAATCAATTCTTATACCCTTTTGGCACAAAGGGCATTTTGCAAACCAGTTTCTTTAGCCTCTGATGAAAAAGTGCGAAATGCCCAGCAATATATCTAACTAGCCGCCGTTGTCGATCGTTGGCGGGAGGACGGGACGCTAAACCTTAACATGTGCTCACATCGTAGGGGATAATGACCGATTGCTACACCCACTGTAGGTACATATCTATGTATGGTTCGTGCGGTCTCGCTAGTGTGTTTTATGATATTTGCAATTGTCGGGAGGGGAGTTCCTCAACTGCTAGGCGGAGCAACGGGCCATGGTTACGGAAACTCGCATGTGCTACTTGTTTGCTCTGACATTGCTTCACAGGATGGTATACATCCAAACAGTGATTGCACGGAATTCCTGGTTAGTTCCTATTTAGTTCGGTGCCACGGTGCCAAGGCGGACCAGTGTTGGAAAGTCCGCACTTACACGCTTGACCCAGTTGACGTTGCAGCGCCATGCCGCTGTTGATGACCATTCTTACCACGAAAATTGACGAAAGGATGGAAATCAAGGAAATAAGAGGGAAACGTTATTTTAATGCTCGGTGGTTCCCATTTCTCGATTGCTATTCACTGCGAACCTGTAATTCTGTCTCGACAGATGTGAGAGGAGCTGCCTATTTTGAAGCTGCCTAACACGATGAACTAGGTGGTCATAATAAATAAATGTATACACCGTATACTATTATTCTTCGATATCTGATTCCACCACCTCCTTCGCCTCCTTTTCACTACCCTTTTTCCTCGGCCGCAGCCACTCCTCCATTCCCAGCGGCCAGTACACGCGATTCTCCGGCCCTCCCATGCCAAAATCCTCCGCCGCCACCACCGCCTCCCCGCCGTTTGTTTCCCCCTTGGCCCTCTTAGCCGCCGCCTTTTGCGCCGGCCTCGGCTCGTCATCATCCCGCTCGTACGGGACAATGTCGCGCGCGCGGTCCCAGCCCGGCAGCCTGTACGTGCGCATGAGCTCCAGCACGGCCTGCTCCTTGTCCTTGGCCTCGATCATCAGGTCCATGTCGCGCGCGCACGGCGGCAGCACCTTGACGCGCGGCGCGTGCTTGCGGCGCTCGCGCGGCGTGACGGCGCCCGCCGTCGGCTCGCTGTAGTGCATCTTCTGCGTGATGCCCTTGCGCGCCCACGTCGCCGCGATGCGGGGATACAGCGCGGCGATGTCGAGCGTGCCCTCGCGGAGGCGCGCGGCGTCAAAGACGATGTTGTGGTGGTGGTAGTCGAGCACGAGCGGGATGTCGAGCTCCTCGCAGACAGGCAGCAGGTCGTGCACGCTCCACGCCACGTCGTCGTTTTCGAGCACGAGCCGGTCCCGGACCCCGCGCGGGAGCCGGGCGTAGTTGGCGCGGAAGCGCGCGAGCGTCGCCTGCTTGTCGCCAAACGTGCCGCCCATGTGGATGATCATGACGGCGTCGCGGTCCTGCTGCGGCGGCAGCCGCAGCAGCGACAGCAGCTCGTCGTGGTACGCGAGGTCCCGCAAGGACGCTGCGACTACCTCCGCCCGCGGGCTGCCAATCTGCGTAAACTGGCCCGGGTGCGTCGTCAGGCGGTGGCCGAGCGTGGCGGCGACCCGGCCGGCGGCGGCGAGCGCGTCGGCGGCAAACGGGGCCAGTTTGTAGCCGTACTCGGCGTGGCTGGCAAAGGGGAACATTTCGCTGCTGAGGCGCATGAACTTGATGCCGTACTTTTCGTTCCAGCGCAGCATCGGGATGATGTCGCGGGCGTTGGCGAGGCCCAGGCTTTGGACAAACAAGAGGCCGCGCGCCACCGAGGCCGGTTGGGACTTGTCGGGCCTGTTCTTGGTCGGGTGTTCGGGCTGTGAGGGGTCGAGAAGCGGGTGGCGGTGTTCCAGGATGGATGCGATGCGACATGTCCTGGATGAGAATACGGGCGGGTTGGCTGTCCTGAGATAGGTATTCAAACAAGCCTATGCATGTTAGTTGTGCTGGGGACGGGGAGCGCGGAGGCCGGAAGCAATATATCTTCGTACATATCCTAAGCGTCCGGACCACGGCAGTGGCAACTCGTCGCTGTTGACAGGCGGAGGACGTCTGGCACCTCTCTCGGCCGACGACGCTTCCTCGTCATTGCCAGCCTCGTCCTCTGCACTGACGTCTCGCACTGGTGGCTTCCGCGCGGCGCGCGCTTTCTTGGGCTTCTCGACGACTTTGATCTCTGATGTAATTTCTGTTAAAGTCTCGGTTGCTTCGTTTTTTGCTTGCAGGGTAGATCGTCGTGGGAGCTTGCGACGCGTCAACGTGGCTACCTCGGCGGCGGCCACGACCGTTTCTACGACGGCCGCTTTTCGCTTTGGTGCCATGATTGACGATGACAATGACAATAATCGCGAGTGTTTCAATGTCCCAGCGGTTAGGGTCCCGCGACAACAACTGAGAATATGTCGAAAGAATCGCATGCAGTGTCGTGGACAAAGATCTGCTGCCGTTTGAAGTAGGTGTAAAAGATTCAACAAGTAAATATGTGTCAAGAAAGTAGGCAGTAGATGTAGGGATGAAAAACAACAGGTTCGG
Organism: Cordyceps militaris CM01; assembly: GCF_000225605.1. Lineage (NCBI taxonomy): Eukaryota > Fungi > Ascomycota > Sordariomycetes > Hypocreales > Cordycipitaceae > Cordyceps > Cordyceps militaris. The sequence continues at coordinate 4,159,362 of NW_006271970.1, forward strand.
AGCGATTTGAAAAAGTGAAACCCATAGAAAGGAAGAAATGAGACTGAAATGTGCTCAAGTCATCAATTGACGATCGAAGGCTTGTTAATCTCGATGTCGGATGTCGACCGCCACCCCAGATCCCGCGCCCCGTAAGCTGGTGATAGAATCGGGCATGTACGGGAATGAGGTACGACTTTTCTGAAAATTGCTGACTTCTTCTCCTTGAATATCTTACCACTATTGCCTCTTGATTTTTTTTTCTATTTGAAAATTCAACAACTTGCCATCGTTTCTCTTCCTCGGACTGCGAATCTCGAGATCGATGACGCTCAAAATGTGGGACTCGGGATGAGGCAAACGACCAAGACCATGCAAACTATGACGGGAAGAGACATGACTGGGATGAAAAACAGTCTCAATGAATATTGCGTTCTCATGGTAAAAAGTTAGTCATATTTTTTTACAAAAAAAAAATACTACTGAGCTCGACTAGCCAAGCGACTCCAACTTGCTGGCTTGCACCAACACTGCCGCGACACTTTAATGCTCACAGAATCCAAACTCGATCGACTTGAGGTCACTCACAAACCCATCCTGCTCCGTCCTCCTCTCCGCCATGAGCCTCTCGCGCACCCTCTTGGCCTCGGCCTCGTCGTACGGGAAATCAACATGCTCGAGCACCATGCCGCCGACCACGGCCGGTAACCGCAAACGCTGACGGACATAGCCCTCGCCCGGCCACCAGTGGCGCTGCTGCGGCGGCACATTCGCCGTCGAGATGACGGGGATCTGCGGGTCCACCAGGAACAGCGCCAGGATCTTGCGGTGCCCGGGCCGCGTCGCGTCTTGCAGCGCAAACGGCTCGACGCGGTGCAGGAAGAGGTTGGGGAAGAAGATGGCGCGGCCCGCGCGCGTCGTCACCGACCCGACGTCCTGCAGCGTGCTGGCCTCGTGGCTCTGCTCCACGGCAAAGGTGTGTGCAATAGAGCGCACGTCGTTTTGCAGGTAGCCGAGGTCCCTGCCCAGCTCCTCCGCGTCGGCAGCCGTCCGCAGGGCGAGCCGCGACTCGGTAATGTTGTCGTTGTCGTAGTAGTACAGCGCCGTGGCGACAATGTGCTCGTTTTGCTGGCCTTCAATGTGCCAGGAGCCGCCGTCGTAGCGCGGCTTGTCCGGTGACAAGTGAATGTTGGCGAGCTTGACAATGACCTGCAGCCGGCTGGCGTTGTCGAAGAAGCCCGCCGTCTTGACCTTGTCTTGGTAGGCATCGGTGGCGGGGACGCAGGGTTTGACGTCGGGAACTCTTACCGGGTGAGTTTCGTTGAACCATTGGTTGTCGAGCTGCTCGCGCTCGGAGCCTTGGTAGTCCTCCTCGTCGTAGTCCTCATCCTCTTCCCTCTCGGCCTTGCCCAATAGCCGGCTGGTGGGAAGGCACTCATACTCCGGCTTGCAAACGGCCGGTGTCGTGCACTCGAAGCCAACTTTCATGGTAGACAGACGCTGGTACCGAAACTCTGTGGGCCAGCGATACACATAATCCCACGCTGGCAGAGACTTGGAGATGAACTCCTCAATCACTGGATACAGGCCTCTGTGCTTAGTGGGATGCAGGTTGTTGATGTAGCTGGTGATGCGTGCTTTGCCGTCTTCGGTGAGCTCGACATTGCACGGTAGCCACTGAAAGTTGATGGACGACGTCGCCACTTCCCGATAGCTCCAGAAGGTGGCCGGTCTCTGCTCACTCTCGTTCGGTTTTGGAATCACCTCGCCTGCGCCGATGAAGCTGAGGCAGTCATGCAGACTAATTTCATCATCTGGCATAATGCGTGTCCTGCCGAACACCAGTGGCCACATGGATGGATGAACGAGGTCCAGCACCTTTCCGTCACTGCCGGGGTGCCAGTCTTTGGCGGACTCTGGCACGTCCTCCAGAGGCTTCAGCAGCTCAATCAGCTTATCGGTCAATTCGGCGTCGAGCAGGCTGTCTGATTTGAGGACACACGCCGAGTAGTCAAACACGGGGATCAGACCTGTCTGCTCGTACATGTCTGCTTTCAGGCGCAGCTCCTCAATACACTGTGCACCACGTTAGTAACTAGAGCCCTGCATTTAAAGAAATTTAAAAAAAAAAATCAGGCGGAGACTGACGGCATCGGCCATGTTTGGCGTAAAGTCTGCATATTGATGAAATGCTTGCCAATCCATGGCCAGCATCTCTGCCCTCCATTTCGCCGCAATGTCAGAGTCGCGGACCTTGCGCCACCACTCGGGCTTGTTCGTCAGACTCTCAACCGCCTCTAGCATGCAGTACTCCCGAATGAGGAGTGTTTGAGCCCTCCAGCCAGAATCTCTGTCGGCGACCAGGACAGGAAAATCGGTATTTTTTTGGCGGCGCGTGATGCTCATACCGTACCCAGGCAATTTCACTTTGTGTGTGCGAGGGGGGGTCGCTGGCCGGACCGGCGGCGGGAGAAAAGGAGCAATTTCCCGGATTGGGGGAAGCTCTTTTCTAGCATAGACCTGTTCGATGACGTCGCTCAGTACATGTTCGGGAAATGATTGTGAGAATTTGAGACGCAGATAGTCGTTGGCTTGCTTCAGCGACGGGGGTGAACTCCAGCTGAATAGATTCACCCAATTCCTAAAAACCTGCTCTTGGTCTTCAGTGAAGCCGTCGACGGAAGGGATGTCCTCTCGAGCGTCCATTTTCAAGACTTTCCGGGGGGCTTTGATGGCCAAGTAATGCTGGATGAACGGACTCCGTTTTGAAGAAAATCGAGTTCTGCTTTATACTTCACGATCCTCTGGCCATGGCACCTAGCGAGGTGGAGGTGCCTCCAACTTTCAGCTCCCCCGCACGGCTGCCTAACATTATATAACCCTTGGCATTTGGGGTAAGGAGACCAATAGGTAACTATTATGATACGGATATATTAGGGCAAGATAGAGCATTGGCAGTGGGTGCCCACCACCTTTTGCTGGCACACTCGTTTAATGCGATGTTTAACAGGTACAATACCCAGTATGGTGTGGTGCTGTCGCCTGTTTCAGGCGCCCCGCTCCCAAGTTAACTAAGCCCTCTGCTCCCACATCACACGACGCTGGAATGTTCGCCGTGCAATTATCAGATGAGCCAAGGCAATTCTTCTCTTGAATCTTGCGTCGGATTTGCAAACCACGAGAACCGTCAGATACCCAGGAGTGATGCGGGCGATTGGTCGTTTCCATGATTGAATCTACCTTGGTGTGTGGAGAGCTGGTATTGGGCCATATCTTACTACACCATCATTCAGCTGGCATCTGCTGCGAGTTGTCAACCTGAGAATCCAGTGAATTCCAGTGCAAAAGAAGAACAATGTGAGTGCCCCTGACCTCGTTATTCGATGTGGGGATGCAGCTGCCAGGGGTAAGATGAATGAACGAAACGGGCGGACCGCGACGCGGCGTCGGATGATTTCGCGTCTTGCATCTCCAACCAAAATGGCGAGCCCAGAACCAGACATCAAGATCCCCCCGTCGTCCCAATCGCATTTTGCCAAATTCGAAAACTTTGCGCCCGACGATGACGCGCCCTTTGAGAACGAGTTCGCACGCCTCGCCGCCTCCCAGGAATGGGTCCCCGGCTCCCAAGAATACGCCAAGGAGCGCACCATTGCCATGCGCTCCGAGCTCAAATCGCATTTCTTCAAGTCGTCGCAGGACCCCGAAAATGCCCTCGCCACCATTACTGAGGAGGACGAGCTCGAGGGGTACCAGGCCCTGTGCGACGAAGTCGACCTGCCTCGGTACGACACCACCGACGAGTGCAAGAAGGCGCTGAAGAAGACGCTGGTCAATATTGTCGACTTGATTGACACGCGGCGAACGTCAACCAAGGTCAAGGTCTGGCAGGACTTTGCCCAGTTTCGAGACTATACGCTCCAAGACGGCCACATGATCAACAGGGAAGAGGCGAAGAAGGATGGCGGATATCTGGCCTCGCTGCTACAGCAGCTATTTCCAGAACGTCGAGGCCGGAATCGAAGACGAGGTGGGAGGGGGGCGGGTGCACGCAAGAGTGACAAGGTCTCCGGGCGCGTAGTGAAAAGGGAGCGAAAGTGAGTTGCTTTATTGGCGATTCGAAGGGTCGGGATCAAATCGTGTACTTGTCAGCAAGCCAACGGGCTGCCTCCCACCGTGGAGGACTGTCGTTACAGAATTATTGCGATATCCTCACACCGATCGCGTGAATCATTTACTGCAATTATGAACATGACTCGCCTTGTTACTTGGCTACTTTGCCGGCACAGAGACCGGTTCTAGTCAACCGACTTTTCTATTCGTACCAGCAAGTCACCCTTTTCAACCATGTCACCGGCGACTACGGCCATCAATGCTATACATCCGCTTACTGGGGCACTCACATGGACCTCCTATTCAAATTAGCCGCCAGTTATCGAGAGATCCAGCTTGCTTTTTGTACTGCTTACCATCTTCATGGCGCTCACAACGAGCAAAACTTCGCCAGCCTCTACCATGTCCCCGGCACTCTTCTCCACAGCCACAATCCGTCCGACCATGGGCGAGGGCACATCTTCCTTGACATCTGGTCTCGCCTTTTCAAACATGTGCGCCACAGTCGCTGGTTAAAAAAAAAATTAGCCGAAAATTAGGGACAAATCTGCTACCAGCCTTCCTGCCTTACCACTGTCGTCCTGCACCTCGACGAAGCACACCTGTCCATCAAGTCGAAATAAGACGCTGCGTTGATTCGATCCTGGCTCGGGAGGCAAAATGGCCAGCATCTTTGCCATGATAGATTTCTTGTCTCCAAACTGCAGCTCTACCTCCTGACCAATTTCTGGGCAAGATAGAAAGTCTGGGGTAGACAGCACCGAGAGGTCGCCGTGCAGACGACGGTGTTGGCGGAATTTCATGTATACCTCTGGAAACATGGTGTAGCTGGCCACATCATGCCCCGTCACCGGCATCCCCGGGAACTGCGACGCGATGTGCCGTCGAATACCGTCAAAGTCCGCCGAGACGGGCTCCAAGCCCGCCTGCGCAATTCTGCTCGCTTGCCGCCCACAAAGTACATGACTGCGCAGCGGCTCCGGGAACCCATCGAAGGGGCGTCCCATCAGCCCTCCAAAATACTCCAGCACCGACTGCGGTAGATCCAGCGTCGAGGCGTGCTCCCGGATGGCCGACGCGGACAGCCCTCGACTCACCATGAACTGCGCGAGATCCCCCACCGCCTTGGACGTTGGCGTCGCTTTGATGATGTCGCCCAGGAGTACGTTGGCCTCCTGGTACGCCTGTATAGTCTCGGCCCACTTACCGCCGAGACCGTTTTGCCGCGCCTGGAACATGAGGTTGGAGTACTGGCCGCCCGGAATCTCGTGCCTGTAAACTGTAGGATCAGGGCACCTCAGATCGGCGTCGAAACCGGCATACACGAGCCGCAGCTGCGCCCAGTAGGCATCAATCACCGCAACATGGTCCAGCGCCAGACCGCACTCCAATGGCGTGTTTTTTAGCGAGGCAAGGACGGCACTGGCGGCCGGTTGGGACGTCGTGCCGGAGAGGCTGTCAATGGCCGTGTCGACAATGTCGGCCCCGGCCTCAACGCACGCGACCATGGTGGCGACGCCGGTGCCGTTGGTGTCGTGCGTGTGCATGTGAATCGGCAGAGCGGGATACCGGGCGCGGATCGCCTTGACCAGCACGCGGCCTGCGGCAGGCTTCAGGACGCCAGACATGGACTTTATGGCAAGGATGTGGGTGTCGCACGCCACCAGCTGGTCGACGATGCGCATGTAGTAGCTCAGGCTGTACTTGGTCCCAGGTGCCAGCATGTCGCCCGTGTACATGATGGCGCCCTCGACAAGGCCACCAGCGGCGTGGACCGCTTCGATGCCGACTTTTACATTGCCGACGTCATTGAGGCTGTCGAAGACGCGGAAGATGTCGATCCCCGTGTCTTTTGCTAGGCGGACAAAGTGGAAGAGCGCATTGCGCGGGAGCCTGCGTTCCCATGAGAAATGATGCATGCCTGATAATGGGCAACTTACGCAGCGTATGCCAATCCGTTTGTACTTCTTAGCAGCATCTGAAACGGGATGTTGCTAGGTACAGAAATATTAACTCGCGTTACGCACAGTGGAGGGGATACATGGCCATGGACTCACGGAACGAGCTCCCGAAGCTTCCTCTATCGTGTGGCGTCCTCGTCAGTGGTATCCTATTGTGGGATATAAAGGAAAGCGCAACATACCAGACGTTCCCATGGATCTTCGTGCAGGAAGCGAAGCATGACATCAAACGTGGCCCCTCCCCACGCTTCGAGGCTGTAGGCGTCTTTGTAGGCATGGCTCATGTGTTTGGCTATGGCGGCCAAGTCTCTGGTGCGCACGCGGGTTGCGAGAAGAGACTGCTGTCCGTCGCGCCATGTCGTGTCTGTTATCAGCGTCTTGGGGTGTGCTCTCACCTGTCGCGCAAACGCGCGCGGGCCGTCGCGGAGAAGAATGGTGCGCCACCCATCGCGGCACGGATGCTCTGTCGAGATGTGCTCTCGAGTGGTTTGGTTGGTCAGTTTCCCGATGGAAATACTTCTTGTCAGTCCTGGTGGCTTCTGCGTCACTTCATCAGAAACTCATCCCTTAAATCCGCCCGGGTGTTCCCACCACTTGACCTTGAATGCGGCTCCCATTCACTGCAGCATCTGCCAGGAAGCGCAGCACACCTTGTTCGGGCGCACTGTGGCCGTCTTGCACAAACAACTCTGATGTGTCGTCGACAAACGAGGTCCAGCTCGTACCGTTGCGGACCGCCGGTTGCTCCAGAAGTCGGACCAAGAAGCGAACATTGGTCTGGATGCCCCGAATGTCCAGCTCGTTCAACGCCCGGATCGCCTTGTTGATGGCCTGCGCGCGGTGAGAGCCTGTGCAGATGCACTTGAGCAGCAGGGAGTCGTAGGACGCGCCGATCTGGGCACCGAGGAAACATTCGCTGTGGTCGAGTCGTATCCCGCTGCCGGAGGGGAGCCAACAAGCACCAATCGTGCCCGTGTCTGGGCGGAAGCCCTCAAGCGGGATTTCTGTCACAACGCGGCACTGGATCGAGCAGCCTCGGGGGATGATTTTGTCCTGCAGCAAGTCGAGATCCTGCAGCGTGGCGCCACATGCAATACGGAGCTGCGCCGCCACGAGGTCAACCCCCGTCAGTTCCTCCGTGACGGTGTGTTCTACCTGACTGTTTGTGTGCGAGAATGAGCGTCTGTCGCAGGGCTGAAACGTTTGCGCAATAGTGCATACATTCGGGGGTTCATTTCGATAAAGTAGAAATCTTGGCCCTCTACGAGAAACTCAACCGTGCCGGCATTTTCTGGTTTGCTTCAATTAGCAAACAGGGCAACAGCTGAGGGAATGAAGATGGAAACGACGTGCCGTAGTTCAAGCCTCGCGCAAGTCGAACAGCGGCATCCGTCACGCCGCGGCGAACAGTGTCGGATATGCCCGCTGCGGGAGCCATCTCGATGATTTTCTGGTGTCTGCGTTGAATGCTGCAATCGCGTTCAAACAGGTGAATGTGATTGCCGTGTCCGTCGCCGAGGACCTGGACTTCGATGTGCTGTGGCCGACGCAGGTATCTTGGCAGAGTCCAAATCAGTCAGCGATTGCCAATTGCGCCAACACTTTTTGCTGGTTTTCTTTGCTAGCCTTACTTTTCGATGAAGACAGCGTCGTTACCAAAGGCCGCGCCTGCTTCCGACTTTGCTTCCGCCATTGCAGACTCCATGGCCTCCTTTCGATGGATGACGCGCATTCCACGCCCACCACCTGTACTCCAGTGTCAAATACGAATACTCTGACCTCTATCCGCAGCCCCTTTTCTTACCTCCGTGGCTTGCTTTGACGATGACAGGGTAGCCACAGCTGGACAATGTCACCTTTGTATCCAGTCAAGACGATCAACGTAGCTCACCTGTCTGCGAATGCAAGCGCTTCCTCAACATTTTGCAAAGCAGCACCCGTACCAGGAATGGTCGAGATACCAAGACGTTGCGCAAAGGCGCGTGCGGCCACCTTGTCGCCCATTGTCCGGAGGACCTCTGTCGATGGCCCGACAACTAGATCTCTGCTCAGCTTTCAAATACAAAGACAAAAGTAGAAAACAGAAACCGTCGAGCCCGCTTACATTTCATGCCTGCAGCACGAACCTGGGCGGCAAAATCGGCGTTTTCGGAGAGGAAGCCATATCCTGGATGACTAGACATAACCATCAGTTTTTTTGCCTTGAAAGTAGTGGATTTCTGCAGCTCAGACGCACACGAGGTCTGCCTGGTTCTCTTGTGCAATGTCTACTATTCGCTTGGCGTTGAGATATGCCTCGCTGCTTCAGAATTAGACGTCATCTTCAGCAGCTAGCTTCATCGTGACCGAACATACACCGGAGTGCGGTCGTGTTCAGACCATGCTGAAACCGCCTCATCGGCCTCTAGCATTTTTTTAGCCAGAGTCACTGTTTGAACATGCTTTGTACAGCCCTACTCCGGAGAAACCCTGCCTTCTCGTCTTGGGCGGCGAAAATGGCAAGGGTTGACATGCCCAGTTCCCGTGCGGCGACGAAGACGCGGGCGGCGATTTCACCTCTGTTGGCCACGAGCACTTTGGTCGGCTGGCGAGCCGTCATTTTGTGTTATGGGCCAAGGGCTAATGTAGGCGTAGAAGCGGGTAGTGTTTATGTGAGGCAGTTCTTCAGCTACAATGGCAGGAGATGGCTTGATCTACTACGCTCCCTCTTGCGGAGGCCTTTGTCTACATATCAACGCAGCTTTGCTTGACGAGCTGTAGCAATGGAGATCATCCCCTCAAGTTCATACGAGCTGCTGAACTTTGTGAGCCATCTTTGCTTGCGTTGCGAATTTGCCGAGTGCAGAGCTCAGTCAAGCTCCTTGAACATGTGCCAACTCGATGCAGGCAGATGATCAACAAGTCTTGCTCGTGGGTTGCATCGGAAGCTCAAGCAGGGCATCCATGGTTGGCAGGCGCGCCGGCAGCAAGCTGCTTGTCTGGCTGCAGGTAAGCTGCTGACATCCATGCTTGCTAAGGAGAGCTCCGACGTCGCATGCAGCCGTGCGCGTTGCAGGGCAGTTGCATGGTGATATATAGCGCATTTTTTAGTCCCCAATAGTGTGATGCGTTTGCATACCTCATACAACGCCGTTCTGACATGCACGGGCTTGACAAGACGGCAAAGGCTGGCTGGCAAGCAAACCTGACGGCTCCGGGGCCTTTGTGCCACCGACGCCGATCTTCGGATGTCTTGATACGGCACGGATTCGGAGATTTCCGGTGCCGGTCTGAGACACGATGCAGCTCCAAGGCGCGGAGTATGGGTTTTTTGTCCTCGCGAATACGGAATGTCTCGAGAATTTTCTACTTGACGTGTTTGCTGCGATTATGCCATCCTGGGTTTTGCCAAGTCGGGCATCCTCCTGCCAACAGCAAGTACAGGGACTTGCATCACATGTCCAGGATGTAAAGGAGAGGCCGATCATAGTTGGCAAATAAGCTGTCCATTGATCGGCAGCCAACGTAGTAATGGCTTATAATTCTCTCGTCCAGCTTATCGATTGCTGGCAAAGCTGAGCGGGGGTCTCCGATGATCGCTCACATGGCACTGCCATCTTGCTGCATACGCCATGTGCCTCCTTCTTCAAACGGAAGAGGCGAATTTTGGTTACGATTACTTGCTCAGATGAATGAAAATAACACGAATTTAGGACCTCAGCATACCGGCCTTTTAGCGTAGCCCGCGCGGTTTGTCTCTCCGCAAGGGCTGGCCAAGGGTGTGCATTGGCAAGCAAGCATCGCGGCTTCTTTTCGGGGAGCCTGATTACGCAGGATAATCAAGATATGTGTACAGTGCAGAAGACGGCTTCCGTTGCATATAATTGAGACAAGCTGATGCACCTGACTGGTCGCATACACGGGGAGCGAGCAGTTTCTTGCCACACGAAGATCTTATCGACATATAATACAAGCGTGCCTTTCGCGAAAGAAGTGAGCTTTTGTGCCTCGCAAACTATTCTTCCACAACAGCTCCCGCCACAATGCCAGCTCCTTCGGTCGCCGCGGCTCCGAATGCCAGCACTCCTCTCCTACGCGACACATGGCCGGAGGGGCGTGACGACGACGACGACGAGGCCACGCCCGTGCTCGAAGTGCCGCCGTCGACGGTCCTCGTCATCATGTGCACGTCGTGGCTCGGCATCTTCATCGCCGCCATGGACGCCACCGTCGTCGCCACGCTCGCCGGCCCCATCAGCAGCGACCTGCGCTCCCTCTCGACGCTGTCGTGGATCGCGACGGCGTACCTCGTCGGCAGCGCCGCGTCGCAGCCGCTCTGCGGGCGGCTGACGGACGTGCTCGGGCGCGGACCGGGGCTCGTAGCCAGCCACGCGCTCTTCGCGAGCGGCAACCTCGCGTGCGGGCTGGCACGGGCCCCCCACGCCATGGTACTCGGACGGGCCGTCGCGGGCGTCGGCGGCGGCGGCCTCACGTGCATCGCGGCGCTCCTCGCGTCGGACCTGATCCCGCTGCGCCGCCGCGGCGTCTTCCAGGGCGTGGCGAACCTGTGGTACGGCGCGGGGGCCATGGTCGGGGGCGTGGCGGGCGGGCTGCTGTACGATCGGACAGCGCTCGGCTGGCGGTGGGCGTTTCTGGCGCAGGTGCCGCCGTCGGTGCTCTGCGCAGCGGCGGCGTGGCTGCTTGTCGGCGGCGCGGTGCCGCCGAAGCAGTCGGACCGGAGCTTGCTCGCGCGCATCGACTACACGGGCGCGCTGCTCACCGTGTCCTTTGTGGTGCTGCTGCTGCTGGGGCTCAGCGCGGGCGTGCCGTGGACGCACCCGCTGCCGCTGACGGCGGTGCCGCTCGCGCTGCTGCTGCTGGCCGCGTTTGTGTGGTGGGAGGGCCGGCGCGCGGCGCAGCCCATCATCCCGGTGCGGCTGCTGGGCGACCCGACGGTGCTCGCGGCGTGTGCCATTAGCGCGCTCAGCGTCGGCGTCATGATGGCGGCGCTCTTCTACGTGCCGCTGTACCTGCAGGTGCGCGGCGAGACGGCGACCATGGCCGGCGTCAAGCTGCTGTGCGCGCCCGCGAGCATGCCGCTCGGCGCCATGGCCGTCGGCTACACCATGACCGTCACCGGCCGCTACGTCGGGCTGACGGCCGCGAGCATCCTCGTCATGGGCGCCGGCGTCGCCGTCTTCACCGCCCAGCACGACCGCAGCAGCCACTGGCTGACGTACACCGGCTTGTTCCTGCTCGGCGGCGGGTACACGGGCGTGCTGACGACGACGCAGATTGCGTGCATTGCGGCCGTGGAGCATGCGCAGCAGGCCGTCGTCACCTCAGCCATGTGTAAGTTTTGACGACCCAACTTGGGGTGTGGGTTTCATGCTGACAGCTTTTTTTCGTTCCAGACTTGGCTCGCAGCCTGGGCGGCACGATAGGCCTCGCGGTCGCATCGGCAGTCTATCAGAACGCACTGAGAACCGGGCTGTGGCAGGCTTTCGAGGGAAGACCGGATGCCGGTGAGCAAATTCGGCGCATTCTAGACCATCTGGGGTATTTGGAGCAGCTGCCGCCAGACTGGCGGGCGGGCGCGACCAAGGCATTTATGGATGCCTTTCATGCCACTTGGCTTGCCATGCTTGTCTGGGCTGTGTTGAATCTCGTCTGCGTGTATCCAATGAAGAATCATAAGCTTCATTCGACGTTGAAGCGGTAATGGTACTACGGGCAACAAGGCGTAAGTCATGGTGAGTGATAATGGTGCCCGCAGAGACCTATAGTAATAGTATTATAATAACACCCCCTACTAATTATATATATATTGTCCTTGGTAGAATTATGATTAGTATCTTTATACAGTTCCATCTCAGAAACCACTACCTAAGAATTTTTAGGAACTATTCCTGCCTAGTTACTACTACATAGAATAGAGGTAGTTCAACCTATCTATTTCTCCTATCTTACTATATTTAGTAGAATAGGTTAATTCCCTTTCTATAATAGTAGGGAAATAATATTAAGAGTATTTTAGATCTTTATCCAATAACGGAATAAACAGGGAGAACCTTTGTATAGTTTGATTGAACAAAGAATGTAGCGCTACTTTAATGGTAAAAACAACTTAAACCAGACTCAATCATCAATCATCCTCACCCGGTGCCCACTCAAGATACCTGAGACTATGCTCAAACTTGTATTCATATCCCTTTTCTCGCAACCGGTGCTGCATGACCAGGCCTACAGCCCCTTCTTCATCCCGTTGCCATTTCGCCCGGCCCCATTCGGCGTCAGACTCGTGCGCTTGACGGAGCCTGCACCAGCCAAAGTCGATGATAAAGAGTTGGTATTCATTGATTACCACCGGCACAACCATGAAATTGGAAGGGCGGACGTCATAATTGAGAATGTTGAGATCGCCTAGCACACGAGTAATGCGGACTGCCTCGTCGATGACGCCCTGCCAGTCCGGCTGAGGTACATGCTGATCTAATTCCGACAAGGTGAATCCAGGCAAGTATTGAAGCAGGATTCCTTTGACTTGTAAGTGGTCCAGCATATTGCTGGGTACCGGTGTTTCTGGCGGTAGGTCGAATGTGACCTTGCCCAACAAACGTGGCACGATTTTGCCCTGATGACCTACCAAAGCTTCGTAGGCGGCTGTCTCGGCGTTGTATGCAGCTAGGAGCTCTTTGGAGAGAAGAGCTTCACTCTCATAATCGTGCCATTTGTCTTTGCCAAACTTGAAATACTCGTCATTGGTCATCTGGTCGAAAAGACTAGCCGCCTGGTCGGACTGCAAAAAGTTGATGTAGGAGTCCTCAATATCCGTTGTCCAGGGCGGTATCTTGTTGTCAGCGCGCAACTGATATGCGAATCGTCTGTCAAAGAGCTTGAGGAAAGTGACAGCTGCTTCCTCAGCACCGTCTACAACAACTGCGACCATACCACAAGAGAGTGTCCATGGCTGTTGAAGAGCGCGAACCTGAAGTTGAACCTTGGAGCGTCCCTTGAGAAAGCCGTGAGATGACTCGATGTTTAGGGAAAGAACTTGATTCTCACAATACGCACTGGCTGGCGGTTGCGAGCGCTCCATGGCTGCGTTTACCAGAAGGGAGGAATCAAGGGTTGCGGTGTCGTGAATAAATTTGTATAACCTGGGAGCGACGGGGGAGGGTGGCCCGTTAATAACGAAACGTATCGAGTGACTGACTCACAGCGTGGGCATTACCTACAAGGGATCTACAACGGAACCTACAACGAAACCTACTTGCTTGAGTGCTCTGGAACAGCAGTTACACAGAGCGCTAAGTAGCGGCAATTTGCCACTCCGTTGTTTCAGCGCAGAAATTAGGGCTGGGCTGTAATACCTAGGTAGTAGACAGTATTACTATTCACGACTAGGAAAAGGTAGTGTCACTTCTAACAAGCAGTTTGAAAAGGTGAAGTATCTTGTTTATAAAATAATGAATCCTCCTTGAATATACCTAAATAGTTATTAAACCACTTTATAGAAGTTAATAATGAAACTCTTTAAATATCAAGACTGATATTATAACATCTGGTGACTATCCAAACTTGGCCTTCATATCAGCGACAATAGTCTTGAAGCTTGGCCGGGTTCTATACTCGAAAGTATAGAACACTCTTTCGAGCCCAATAACCCGGACTTTATAGGTGCCAGTCAATGTTGTCATTGTTTCCAAGTGCCAATTTCCACCGGTTCCAGATTTGCACTCCCCGTGAATCCAATGCCAAGTCCCTTTTGGGGACCAGACGCCTGTCATGCTCCTCGCATCAAGGCCAGCAACATAGTCGCAGATAGTGTAGAACTGTGCAGAGAAATATTCTTAGTACTTGAATACCAGTATCTCACTATGACTTACCATTGTTTGGATAGATTGGCAGTGTGGTAAGCGCTGGCGAGGACAAGAGTACGGGGACCAGGTTTTAGACGGGGGATGGTGTGCAGCTGGGTATTTATTAAAAAAATAGTGAACGCTGTGATTAACGATTGACTCTCGTTTGGTATCATGCTTTACCACTCTTGTAGCACATACAGACTCACATGTTGATATTGTCTCACCCCAGGTCACCCATCGCTTTAAGAACTTTGATGCCGGACCATACTACTCTAGCATTGCGAGTGATTACGTCCATGTCTTTCTTACAGAGTTATATACTTCTTTCATCCTCGTCAAACTTCTTCCAAATCCATTTACGGCGTCGTTCACAACATACCGTGTCAATGGTGGGGTGAAGATGGCAAGGTGTTTGTAGATGACGAAAGCCTCGGGGAGATTGCGAGATGAAAGTTGTACTTTTTGATAATATGTACTCTTATATGATCAAACTGTCCCTTATTGTGGACCATCGCCGTTGCCAAAGGGGCTGAACGTATACTGGACACCCAGCCCAGAGAGCCCGGGGCCACCACCGTCGAGCAACGTCTTGGAGTTGTCGGCCGTTCCAAAGTACGAGTAACGGTAGACGCAATCATTATTATCCAGAAACGGAAGCGCTTTCCGTATAAACTCGCTCTGCTCCTCAGCGCTCCCGCTGCCTTCAAACTGCCCGCCTCTGTTAGCACACCACCGGGAACGAGCGTACTTGACATGCAAAACATACCTCGGTCACCCAGACTTTGCGCCCTCTGCTCATCTCGCAGACCCTGTCGACGAACCTCTCAAACTCGTGCTCGTACGCGGCGCCGCCGTACCAGTGGACCGGCACAAAGTCGACGTGGCAGCCGCCGCACTGGTCGAGAAAGGCCTGCAGCCAGTCGAGGCCGGCGGCGGACACGGCCGGGGCGCCGAGGCGGGCGCGGCCCGCAAACGGCTCCATGTGCTGCCACCAGGCGCGCACGGCGGCGGCGACGTCCAGGGCGGCCTGGTCGGCGCGGTCCGGCTCGTTGAACGCGAGCAGGTGGCCGCTGCCGCCGGCGTCGATCCAGCGCTGCGCGTCGGCGGCCCAGTGCTCCGTGTGGAAGCTCTGCGTGCCCCACAGCATCGGCACGTACTCGGCAAAGTCCTGCTTCTGGTCCGTCGTGCTGTCCCAGTTGTACTGCCAGTTGACCCCGGACGCCTGGTCGGCCCAGCGCCCGCCAAACTGCCAGATGGGCACCCCGTCGTTGGCCGCGAGACCGCGCTTCGGCCACGGCTCCGCGGCCGCCCGCCGCCCGTTGGCGAGCAGGGCGCCGGCGACAAGGGGGCCGGCGAGGGACAGCATGCTGGTGAGGCGGCGGTGTTCTTTGCGGGAGGCTGTAGAGGAACTTTCAGGTTGGCACCGAATGGACCGATGGAGGAGGCTGGGGACAAGGGAATCCGAACATGAAAGAGACTTGACTCTTTTATACCATAACCTCTTTTGATCGACGCCAGGATATCTTCATAGACGGCCGTATCTCTCGCTTGCTCTTGCTCATCGATCCGAAGGAGTCTCTCTCAGCCGTAGATGTTGTTTCTGCGCTGTTTTCTCACAACCTCTTGGCGAGGGATCCGGCTGGGAGCTGCTCCAGGATTTACACGCGTTGGTTCTTCCCATCGGAGTATTCTAGTACGTTGAAACGCGCCTCAACCAACGAGGCTAACCTCCAGACTATCCTCTGTAGCCAGGACGTAGCGTGTTCCTGGCCTGGTCTGGAACGGTCTCGACAATTCAGGTACCGAATGTACCTTTTCTATCAAAATGTACATTATCTGCAGGAACATGGGTATCTATCTGCCATAGGCTGAGTGCTGGATGCTTCGCAAGTCGGTAGCTCGCCGGTTTTGTGCTTCTCAATTGAACAAGGTTGTCAACGTGACCTTGCGAATTAGCATACAATTGTGACCTGGAAACTCTGACTTGGTAGATTGACTTTTTGCCCATCTATAGCATTTGCTCTTCTTTTGTGATTATCATCAAGTCAGGTGGTCGCGCCGGACGCCAAGCAAGCTCGATGTGTTGATCGTCGGTCAGAACCTCAGGTTTTGTACAAGCTATATTAATTCAATGTCGTCTTTTTTTTTTACTCCCGTAGCTCGCTTATAAACCATGTATTTCTTTTTCGGTCTTGAGTCTTGTCTTTCGCTACACCTTCAGTGAGTTCCTTCTAGTGCGTGTCTGATAGAGATAAGCAAGAGGGGCCGAACGTGAGTCGCCACCCGTGATAGACTACAAGATTGCCTTTGCCCGTGACATAAACTCGACCTATGAAAATACGTTGAAAAATTGTCGAGTTCGTTTACTTCGTAACAAGCTGCCTCTGTTTGGCAGCGGCCAACAAGTGGCGTTGCTAATGCTGGTAGCTCGCCAGGCACGCCCAGCCCAAGACCACTCGACAGTCAGCGATTGATTCCGAATCTAACACCATTCACACACAGGTACACGGCACTGATGCAATGTATAGGCCATCTCTTTCCCAGTCTAGGCAAGTGATGTTCAACACCGCTGGTGGCTTGTCGCTTGGCACAGGTATTGCGTAATTCCCACTCGTGATTCGTCGTCAAGAACAAACGCAGTCGCTGCGCGCGTCAGCTTCAGACATGGACAAACCTGGAACACGACATCAAGGTACGAATCAACATTAAGGCTACTAGAACTATCAGCTACCACCCCCTCCTCCACAACCTCCGCCGCCGCCGCCGCCGCCGCCGCACCCTCCTCCGCCTCCTCCACATCCTCCTGCTCCGCCGTCGCCAAAGCCGCCAAAGCCACCACTACAGCCCTAAGAA
This sequence comes from Cordyceps militaris CM01, assembly GCF_000225605.1. Lineage (NCBI taxonomy): Eukaryota > Fungi > Ascomycota > Sordariomycetes > Hypocreales > Cordycipitaceae > Cordyceps > Cordyceps militaris. Next base: position 4,176,112 of record NW_006271970.1, read on the forward strand.
AATTAGTATTTCTTCATGAACTGCTGTAGACACGAATCACACTTACCCCAGCTTCGTTCGAACAGCCTCCGGCTGCAACCCCCCCAGAGCCGCAAGTGCCTGCAGCACACGCAGCGCCGGCGCCAACCTGACAAGGATCGGCACCATAATACATACCACCCGTGAACCACATTGGATACATCCATGGCCCATACGCTAAGATAGCAACCAATTAGTAACCTGCGCAGAACCAGAAGAAGCTGCTACAAGACGTTACCGTAGTATGAGTAGCCCCAGTGGTTGTAGTATTCATCTTTCGGTGGCAGCTGCCGGCCTTTCTTGGCTGCTCGCTCTTGGGCCTTCTTATATTCCTCTTCGATTTTTTGTGCGTGGCGAGCCTGTCTCGCTCGCTCAGTGGCCGAGGCGATGCTGGCAAAGCTCACGGCGTTGTGCGCCGACACGTGCGCCGAGTTGTCAGGAGGGTAAAGCTTCGCAGCTTCAGGAGTACAGAACGATTGCAAGAGCTTGTATTCCTTAGTACGGAATGTAGCGCTCATGGAGGACACGAATGAGGACCGGACAGCTGTTCATTCTAGAGTTAGTCTTGACTAGAACCGCAGAGCCAGCATGCAACGTACTTTCGCAGTACCAGCAAGTACACTCGCTGTAAACCTCGCCATACATATCCTGGTACGTTTTGGTGGTAAAAATGAATGCTTCCCCGAGCTTGCTTTCGTCAATCTTGTCGTCATGGTCAATAAACTTGCCCTGCCTGTCCATCTTGCCCGTCTTGCGCACTGTGTGTTGGTAGTAGGACTGGGGGTGGAGCTGATGTGTGTGCCAGGCGAGGTCGACATCGAGAGTCGGCACAATCGTCTGACCTGGAAATATGACCATGATTTCCAGGAATCGTTGGTACTTCTGGATCAGGCGCTGCATTGTATCTCTGGCCGAGGGACTGTGCAGCCAATCCAATTGGACCATCTTGTCCACAAAGATGCCCTGACGCATCACCGCGCCACAAAGATCGAGGGCAAAGGGGGAGAAGTTGTCCCAGTATCGGCTCATCATCTTTCGCGTAGATAACCGTGCGTTGGGCAATATGCCATATTTGCCCCTCCGCCACGACCGGAAGTCGTCGATTTCGCGCACCTTGGCGTTATCCTGCATGACCTCTTCGATAAAGAGTTTGATTGTGTCCATTGTTGGGTGTTGATGGTCACCACCGGGCCGGAAGAGCGCCGTGACACGGTTGATGATAAACTTTCGAGTCATACGATTGGGAAACGTGCGGGCAAACCCGTTGGAAGTTGGGCTCATCACGGGATCCTGCTCAGGCCGTCCGCTCTGTGGGTTCAGAATGGTGCCAGGCATAGGGACTCCGTTAGCGACCAACAGATCTGAGTCGTGTAGGAACTTGGACACTGAAAGCAGTTCTTTGTAATTTTCCCGACCGCACGAAGTGCACGAAAACGTAAACTTCCCATCACCATATCCCTCACCAATTAAATCTCTGGATCTGTAGGAACTGCCACTTTCGTCTGTGCCGCATGTAGTCCACGGTGCTTGATACCATGTACGGCAGTAGGGGCATTGCAGAGATTTTGTTTGGGAATCATCTTGGTTATGCCAGTTGCGTTGACTTTTGGCCACCCAGGCTGCTTGAGTATCGTCAGCGGCTCGGTAGGTGAAGTCATCCGCAATTGCCTTGTTTATTAGCTCCCAGGGTAGGCCAGTCGCCCAGAGCTTGTTCAGGCCATATCGCATAGTGTCTTCCAAAAAAGCTCGAGGGTTAAGCATATGTGTATGCATGACCATAAGGACGTCTATTTTCCAAGTTGGCAATTATTCGGGGCAAGTCTGCCAACAGAGGCTTACCGAGAGGAGGCAATGTAGACGGTTGCCAGTCGAGCTTTTGGTTTGTACTCGGAAATCGCATATAGTTGTTACCATTTTTGGTAGTCGTGTCGCCCTCCGAGAGCATCTTGATATCTTGAGCGTTCCACCAGGCTTCGTAGCGGTCAACAGCTCGTGCTACAAAGATGGCCCATCTCTTTTCACGAAGTTTGCTAAGCATCATCTTCTTCTCTTCTTCTCCAGTCAAGTCAGACTTTCTCATGTCGGAGGGTACTTCTGAGGAGTCAAAGGAAACCCCCTTGCCATCGAGGACCAGGCTGTCCCATATTCCCCAAAGACCGTCGGTGTAGCCAACGTCTTGCTTCATTGCCTCGATAGCATGGAGCAGTTTGAGATGGGCAAGGCAACAGCTTTCGGTAACATCGAAGCCATAGTTTTTATTGGATGGGTCCTTACTCTGTGACGACAAGGCATTACCAGCAAAGGTGATCTCTGGTAAGGGAGCTGAGAATGACTGGTCGGGAACTGCTTGGTAGCTTGGCGGCTGATTGGCAACTTCTTGGTAGCTTGGGGGGGCCTCAGCAAGCGCACCATTCGGAGCGTCCGTTCGCTTGGCTGGTTTCTGGTGCGCCGAGGGCATGACGAAGAGTGTGCCTTCACTGTGATTTTGATGTGGTTTCTCTGTGCTAGCGTGCTATCGGCACATGAATTGCGAGGGTTGCCAGAGTTCTTATAGCAATCTAAATCCAGTGCTGGACGGCTGTGCGGAGTGGCTTGCCACTAGGTGGCGAGTGCATGTTGATAGCCTGATGTCTGCAGTGTGATGTCAAACTTGCAACTAGAAGCGCCGTGGATGAAACCAGGTTACTGGCTGTCGGATGACTGTGACTGGCGATCGCCTGGGTTGGACAATTAATTTCTAGCGCGCTCAGCTCTTCAAAGCCTCGTCTTCAAGGCTCATCCGGCTTGTGTCAGTTGACCGCTGCTGGTGTGATGCTAGCCCAGGCTTGCGGCGGATTGAATGATAACAGGCTACAGGTATTAACGGGGCGAAAGATGTTCGGTCACCTGGACCAGTGTAGTTAGGGTTGGCGAGCTGTGCCAAGACGGAAGGACGGGAAGAGCCGCGAGTTGCTGCAACGCCTTGCGATGAGCCTGAATAGAAACAACCATGGCATAAGTGCAAAGGCGACCAGAAGGTTGCAAAAGAAGTAGACATTCAGATATGGTGCGTTGGACGAATTGGCGCGTGCCAATGCCAAAGGCTGCGGAGTAACGTAAAAGAAACCGTCGTGCTACCATTTTCAGTTGGATGGATCATGTGTGGTCTTTTGTTGATTCGAGGAAACGTCGTTCATTATTCAAGATTGGAGACGCCCGCCGCGTACCCGAAAGGATCCTGGAGGAGGCCCAAACGGCCCAAACAGACTAACGGACGCGTTCTGTTGCCACTACTCCCAACCTTGTTGCGCTGGACTGATTGCGTCTACCCGAACACTTGAAGGGCGAAATTCGCAACTTCTCGTTTTCTTGCAGTGCGTTGCCTGTCGCAGGCGTGTTGATGCCTTGTGGCAGCTCGTATTGTATGTGCCCGGGCACAAAGCTTACGCCCAGCTCTGGTGGCGCTAACTAACTAGTCGAGAGCCTCGTGCGATCGATCATTTATGCGTATTTTTGAACATATTTTCTTACTGTCCCTAGCGCTTCGTACTTTGTACTAGATCAGTCGCGATGTGACTCGGTACCACCAATAATTTCGTTGTTTGCGTGGTGAATAACCCCAACCTGCTGTGGCGCCATCCCTAGAATCAACATTTACCCAACTGTGGCTCAGCAAGGCCGGCGAGGCTGGTGTTGTGCAAGGCATCCACTTTGTGCATCCACTTTGGATTGTGCATGCCATCCACCACAGACCGCAGCACCACAGTGCTCCCTCCGCACTGCAAATGCCAAAGCCGCTTTCCACTCACCTCACATTTGCGAAGGCTGCCTTCCTCCGCGCTCCTCATCGACCCGACTGGCAATTTCACCAGCCACGCTGTGCCTATCTCCGCCGCTGCAGCAACATTTTTTCACCGTTAGCTGTATGGTCATGGGCTTTCCGTTTGCGCCGCTCAGCTTCGTCTTTTAGCAGCTTCCCCCATCAACCGGTGTTGTGGGTGGCCACCCCCCCCCCCAATCACCAAGTTGCGGGCGCGAGCGCACTCTCAGTCGCGCCACTTCCAGACCTCATATCATCGTTAGACGCCAAGAGATCATTGTCGCGCGACTTTTGCGCCCGTCTCTTCACGAGTCAACATGACGCTGCGAGCCGGAACGAACGGCTTGGTTCCCAACGGCCACAGCCACAGCAGCAATCCCGCCAGCATCAATGGCGAGCCGTCAAGATTCAAGACCCAGGATCACTCCCGTAACCACAGCCCTGATGACCACGGTCAGCGCCCTTCTAGCGCGCCCGGCCAGAAGAATGGTCTTTCCTCCAGCGCCGAGACCAGAGACGACGTCGGCCGGCAGCACCCACAGCGCTTTACGAAACCCTTGCTCGTGCGCTCCAAGAGTGACTTCGCCAGGCCGCAAGAGCAAGACGACTCGGAACCTGGCGAGGAGGAGATTCCCGAATGGGGAGCGAGGCATGGCTTCGAGGATCATTATCAATCAGAACACATCATTACACAGCTCGCAACTGTACGTCACGCGCCTCCACAGTACGACCCTGAACATGCTGACTCTGTATAGAATTGGTGCATGTATTTTACCGACAAGCGACACGAAACGACGGGCAAACCCAAAGCTCTTCAATCTGAGCTCCACGACTGGCGTCAAAGAGATCGTCTAAAAACCGTGTCGGCCGCTCTCGCCGTCTGTCTCAACATTGGCGTTGAGCCCCCCGACCAGCTCAAAACGAACCCAGGCGCAAAGCTCGAGGCATGGACCGACCCGACTGTGCCGCCGGCTCAAAAGGCATTGGAGAACATCGGCAAGGGCCTCCAGTCCCAATACGAAACCCTAGCCATCAGAGCTCGCTACAAGCAGTATCTAGACCCGTCCGTTGAAGAGACTAAGAAGTTCTGCGTCTCGCTGCGTCGAAATGCCAAAGATGAGCGTGTTCTTCTTCACTACAACGGCCACGGCGTGCCCAAGCCCACAGCATCTGGCGAAATTTGGGTCTTCAACAAGACGTATACCCAATATATTCCAGTATCATTATATGATCTTCAGCACTGGCTGCAGGCTCCTACCATCTATGTGTGGGACTGCTCCGAGGCGGGCAACATTCTCAATAATTACCATCGCTTCGTAGAGAAGCACGAGGATGAGGAAAAGGAGACTGCCCAGCGCGATCCTCATTACGAAAAAACCGCTTTCCGTCCCTATATTCATCTGGCTGCCTGCGCCGCCAAAGAGAATCTTCCGACGAACCCGCTACTCCCCGCTGACTTGTTTACTGCCTGTCTTACTACTCCCATCGAAATGGCTCTCTGGTTTTTTGTCCTGCAGAATCCTCTCCCGACAACGTTGACCCCCGAGCGTGCCAAGAAGCTCCCTGGCCGTCTTCAGGAGCGCCGAACCCCTCTTGGTGAGCTCAACTGGATATTTACAGCCATTACGGATAGCATCGCCTGGACTACGCTTCCCCGTGATCTCTTTCGAAAGTTTTTCCGCCAAGATCTTATGGTTGCGGCCCTCTTCCGCAACTTTCTACTTGCTCAACGAGTTATGATGGTCTATGGCTGCCACCCTCAATCGTATCCACAGCTTCCTGACACGCACCAGCACCCTCTTTGGGAGACTTGGGATCTGGCCGTGGACATGGCGCTCGCGCAACTTCCCATGCTTGAGAAGAAGGAAGCTGACGGCACCGAATACGAGTACCAAAATTCGACCTTCTTCACTGAACAATTAACCGCGTTTGAAGTCTACTTGACGCGTGGAGATGCGCTTGCTCAAAGGCCGCCGGATCAGCTACCCGTGGTGCTGCAGGTTCTCTTAAGCCAGCAACATAGAGTTCGTGCTCTGATCCTCCTTGGCAGATTTCTCGACTTGGGTCCGTGGTCGGTGCAGCTGGCTCTCAGTATCGGCATCTTTCCATACGTGTTGAAGCTTCTCCAGTCAGCCGCGACCGAATTGAAGCCCGTCATGGTGTTTATTTGGGCTCGACTCATCGCCGTCGACATCAGCTGCCAACAAGATCTGGCCAAAGACAATGGCTACGCCTACTTTGCCCAGATTCTAAAGCCCACGGAGGCGCTGCCGGTTGTTGACAGCGATGAGCACAAGGCCATGTGTGCCTTTATCCTGGCTATGCTGTGCAAGGATTACCAGAATGGTCAGATGATTTGCAATCAAACCGACATCATGACTTACTGCTTGACACATATTCAAAACAAAGATAATCATCTCTTGAGGCAGTGGGCATGCCTGTGCATCAGTCAGCTATGGCAAGATCTCCCAGAAGCCAAGTGGCGCGGCATCAGAGAGAATGCTTACGTGACATTGGCATGCCTCACCAAAGACGCTTGCTGTGAGGTGCGTGCAGCCGTCATTCATGCCATGACTACCTTCCTCGGCATCCCAGACTTGACCGAAGAGGTGGCGAAAATTGAAGAGTCGATTGCTTGGACGATTCTTGACATGGGAACCGATGGCAGCCCCATGGTGCGCAAGGAGTTTTTAGTTTTCTTGTCGCACTTTATAGTCCGCTTTGAAAGTAAGTTTTTAGTGACTGCGTTTGAACAACTGCAAGAGGAAAAGGATTATCTACTTTTCCCTCCTCAAGATGACGGGCACGACCACAAGATGGGATTGCACTATGCACGCCCCGAAAACCGCAATAAGGATGGGACAATCAAGCCCGCGGCGCATGGTCTCTCACATAACAGTGTCTACATGGCTTGCTGGAAGCATGCCCTGATCTTGAGCGTTGACCCTCACCCAGACGTCCAACGCTCAGCTACTGTCATCGTTGACTATATGCACAAAGCCCTCATCAACTCGCCTGTCGGCGAACAGGCTCATGCGTTGATGCGAGATATCCAGAGAAGGGCAAATCGCGCTACTTTCAAGAGTGCTGCCACGGCCCATCAGCGGAGAAGCCTCATGAGTGGAAATGGCGCCCCTGTCACAGCGCCCCTGCCGTCGCCAGGCCTCCTTCGACGTACGGCAAGCCTCCTCTTTCAATCGTTTGTCGGTGCAGAGGACAAGTCTCGGCCATCTACACCGTCTGGCTCTGTGACTTCAATGGCTCCACCCAGATCCCCTGGTGCTTCCCTTCCTCCAGATCAAGCTTCTGCGCCGCCTGAGCAAAATGACACTTTTGGGGCCCCCGCCACCTATAACACCGCGCGTGAGCCCATCTCTGGTGAATTTGAGGAGCGGGATTTGACGGAAAGCCCCACTCTACCTCTGGTTAGCAAGTTCTTGGACTGGTCAACGGAGTACTTCCGAGAACCCCAGATGAAAAACAGTGAGGCAGATGAGCCCGGCAGCACAGACTACAATGAGAGGCTCTGGAGAAGACAACGAAACGAGACAACCCTGCGTGAGACGCAACCGCTTAAGCAATTTGCGGGAAGCCATCGCTGGAATAACCAACTGGGCATTATTAACAATACCGTGCAACCCGCAAAGATGACCTTCCACCAATATGAGGATCACCTAGCCGTGTCTGACGAAGGCAACACTGTCATGGTATGGGATTGGAAGCGACAGGGTCGTCTGAGCAAGTTTTCCAACGGCAACCCTGAAGGATCGAGGATCAGCGATATGAGGTTTATCAATGAAGACGACCAGGCAATGCTTCTAACGGGTTCATCGGATGGCGTCATTAGAATATATCGCAACTACGATTCCGACTCAGAAATTGAACTGGCCACATCATGGCGCGCGCTGACGCACATGGTGCCGAGCAATGTCAACTCGGGCATGGTGTTTGACTGGCAGCAAGTAAAGGGGCGAGTCCTCGTTGCCGGCGATGTACGTGTTATTCGCGTGTGGTATGCCGCCAGCGAGACATGTGTCATGGATATTCCTGCTCGATCCGGATCATGCGTTACCTCGTTGACTTCAGATCAAATGACGGGTGATCTCTTTGTGGCCGGCTTTGGTGACGGAGCAGTTCGCGTCTTTGACACACGCCTGAAGCCCCAGGAATCCATGGTTCGCAAGTGGAAGGATGAGTCGGACCGTCAATGGATCAAAGCTGTTCACATGCAGCGTGGCGGGCAGCGTGAGCTGATGAGCGCCAGCCGGAATGGCAAGGTCAAGATTTGGGATATTCGGATGGACAAGGCTCTGCGGTCGTTCCAGACGACGCGGGATACGCTGCGCACTGCCAGCACGCACGAGCACCTACCAGTATTTGCAGTGTAAGTGACGATTACCTTGTCATTATTCCTTGAGCTAACGAACACAGTGGTACCTCTACACATTCGGTGAAGATCTTTAACCTTGAAGGAGCCGAGCTCTCGCGGCTAGAGCCGTACTCGAGCTTCTTGCAGCAGAATCGCGGTGCGCCCATTTCGGCGACGGCGTTCCACCCACACCGTCCAATCCTAGGTTGTGCGGCGCGAGGCGATCATCACATCAACCTATTCACCTGCGAAAAGGGCGAGCCACTGAATCTGTCCTGAGCGGACACTGGGTAGGGTTGCTTCGACATACATTTCCTCTTTTTACTACTACATATATGAGGTTCTTCTCAGCGTGTCTATTTTTTTTTTTTTTTCTAGTCGGATTTTCCTTGCTGGCCAATTTTGAGTAATGAGATGGATGGCGTTCGGCAAGACATGTATTTTGAGCTGGCCGCTGCATAGTTTGCGTATTTGGCTAGGAATATTGCCGCAAGACAAGCGGTATTAATATCAGCGTTGAATATACTATGATTGTATTTTTAGATTGATACGCATGATATCGACCGGGATCGCTGTAATTTGTAGGAGTCATGCCGAAGCAACAGCCAAGTCACCCCACCCTGGAGAATGACGCGGTGGTGGAGGGTTGGCGGGGTAAAAACTGCCACCATCTTTTCTGACTCTTTTTTTTACCTCTTCTCATCATCTTGAGCCATTCCAACATTGTCCGTATCCGCCACTGGGTTTCTCCTTTGATTGACGGTAGAAATTCACATTACTATCGTTTTGCAGCTTGCCATTGACTCGTCGTCGACACGATACTAGTTCGAGCGAAGGCAGACGACCTACCCCGCCCGAATACAGTCACGCCACAAACGAAACTCTCGATACGATCAGGAACATGGCTGACACTCCCGCCCCCGAGGCGGTCAAACCTGTTGAGCAGCCCGCCGCTGCCACTGCCGCCGCTACCGCCGGAGAGGATGAGGCTGGCGAGGCCGGCCCCTCCAAAAAGGCCCTGAAAAAGGCCGAAGCCAAGGCCAAGAAGGAAGCAGAGAAGGCCCGCCGCGCCGCTGAGCACCAGGCCAGCCAGGCCGCCGCCAAGGCCGCCGCCGGCGGCGCCGAGGATCTGGCCAAGGACAGTTACGGCCCGGCTCTGCCAACGACCAAGGTGGACGGCCCCCGTGCGCACCTTAAGCACGTCGACGCCGCGCTGCTGGGCAAGACGGTCAAGCTCCGCGCGTGGATCCAAAACTCGCGCATGCAGGGCGCCAAGATGGCTTTTGTTGAGCTCCGCGAGGAGCGCGACTGGGCCATCCAGGGCGTCGTGGCGGCGTCTGCGGAAGGGACCCCGGTGAGCAAGCAAATGGTCAAGTGGATCGGCGCCATCAACCTCGAGAGCTTCGTGCTCGTCGAGGGACGCATCGAGAAGCCGCTCGAACCGGTCAAGAGTGTGCGCGTGTCCGATTACGAGCTGCACATTACCAAGTGCTACGTCATCGCGCGCGGGCCCGAGGTCCTGGGCATGGGTCTCGCCGTATCGAACCGGCCCGTCGCCAACTTTGACGATGAGGAGCCGGCCGCGGGTACTGACGCGGACGTGGACGCGGCCACCAAGGCGGTCGAGGCGGCGTCGCTGGAACCCGGCGCCGTCCTGCCGGGCGCCTCCATGGCCACCCATCTCAGCAACCCTGCCATGCACAAGCGGTCGCCGGTGCAGCAGGCCATTGCCGACGTGCGCATGACGACGCGCAAGCTGTTCGCCGAGTACCTCGACAGCCAGGGGTTCAACATGTTTGAACCGCCGTGCCTGATTGGCGCCGCTTCCGAGGGCGGCTCCAACGTTTTCAGCCTGCCGTACTTTGACAAGCAGGCATTTTTGGCGCAGTCGCCGCAGTTCTACAAGCAAATTGAGATTGCTGGCGGCCGCAAGCGCGTGTACTGCATCGGTCCCGTGTTTCGCGCTGAAAACTCCAACACACCCCGCCACATGACCGAGGTGTGTATCTGGAGCTTTTTCCTTTTTATGCGGCTCCGCTAACATGGACAGTTTACTGGTCTTGATTTGGAGATGGAGATTGAAGAAGACTACGTCGAGGTCCGGGACATGCTCGAGGCGACGCTCCTGCACATCTTCCGCGGCCTAGCCGAGCGCTGCGCCGAGCAGATTGCCCTCATCCGTACCGTCTACCCCTCCGACGACTTCTTGCTGCCACCGGCCGGTAAGGAAGTGCGCCTCACTTTTGCCGAGGGCCAGGCGCTGCTGCGCGCCGAAGGCCCGGCCGAGTATCGACACGTGACGGACGACGAGGACATGTCGACGCCACAGGAAAAGGCCCTGGGTGCGCTAATCCGTAGCAAGTACCACACCGACTTTTACGTGCTTGACAAGTTCCCTGAAGGCGCAAGACCGTTTTACGCTCTTGAGGACCCGGCGGACCCGCGCGTGACGAATGCGTACGACTTTTTCATGCGCGGTCAGGAGATCTTGTCTGGAGGGCAGCGCATCCACGACCCGGAGGCGCTAGTGGCCCGGATCAAGAAGAAGGGCGTGGACCCGAACAGCCCGGGCATCAAGGAGTATGTTGACGTTTTTCGTAGCGCAGGCGTGCCCCCGCATGGGGGTGGTGGTATCGGCCTGGATCGCGTGGTCGCGTGGTACCTGAACTTGCCGAGTGTACACCTGTGCAGCTACTACCCGCGCACACCGAAGCGTCTGACGCCGTGAGAGGGTAGGTAAACGTGCTGTAGATGGCACGGGCAAAAGGATGAAGGACAAAAGTTGTTATAGTTGGTGGAAGAATCAATCGAGTTTCGTTGCATGTAGTTGCCGCCGGAGATGCCTCGTTTTGGTCGCAGGGATGGTCCAGAAATATGGCACGGAGACTTTCCGTGATTAGCTGTCTTATTTCCTCAAAGAGAGGTCCCATGACTCGACTCTGTCGCATAATCCAACTTATGATACTATTTTCCTTGTGATCTTCGCTTTCTTTTACCCCTCTGTCGCATTACCTAACTAGTCATGATACTATTCCTTGGGATCTTCGCTTCCTTTTACCCCTCCGTCGCATAGCCCAACGAGGATACTATTCCTTATGATCTTTGCTTTCTTCACCCCTCTGTGAGATGTGTTATTAGCTGCGGTATGTAACCACATGATGGCTACATCACGAGACATCCGGTCTGGGCCGGCCGTTAGTGTTTCGCCCAGGATCTCGGCAAGCCCAATGTTTATCTAATCATGTAAATTGAAAGCCGATGACGGGTCGAGCTAGTGAAGCATTCGTCAAAAAGCGTGAATTGTACACCGGCACAACAGGAAATGCAACCATACAGTCTAGTTGTGTAGTGAAATCACGCAGCCATGATCCACTTGCGCAGCCAATTCAAGGTGCAGGAACTGAGGGTGATAGGTTACGTATAAGCCAGAACTTGCCCTTACTATTAAGTACATATTATGCAGCTCTACATATTCTATCTATAAAGATGTCTGAAGTTATCCCTGTGAAGTGGCTGTCTTTAGAGTGGCTGTATATGGCGGGGGTAGTCTGTTGCATAAAGAAATAACATAATTTTAAAGGTACCTCTATTTCCATGTGAAATTCACCTAAAGCAACATACCTCGTAAGGTCCTGTTTTTCTACAAGTTATGTGAGTAGTCCCGCCGTCCAGCTAACCAGATGAGTCGGTTGGGCCAGTCGATCCGACTAGCAGATCAGCCCAGAGGGCGTATTCTTGGACAATTCGGTAGTTTCAGCTGTTGGCGACGTCGTACGAGTTTCGGCGATGGTCTCCACCAAAACTGTCACATCGCCAAAAGCGTTATTTTCAACGGGTTGTAAACAGATTTTCCATTGAGACCGGCCTACGGTATTCGTTGTGTTGGCCCAGCACCAACTCCGGCGGCCAGCTCCAGCACGGAGGTTCGCAGACACTCGAAGTCCCGAGGCAATGATCATCGTGGCGGCGGAAAGAGATGTTTTTGAAAAATACACATATTTTCGTGGGTAAAAAGGTCTGCGGATAGGCTATATGTCGTGGATAAATGTTCTTTGAATAGGCATGCAACTAGCCAGCGCCAGGCTGACCAATTACCCCCCCTCTTTCCAAGGCGTAGCCGCTCCAAGCCGTAAATTTAGGCCGAGCGCTCCGGGATGATAAATGCACTAACTAGTTATGGATAGTATGTCAAGACCATTCAGCTCGCCGATCCCTTTAACTGCGGAGGAGGAGGAGAGCAAGCAGGGAACTTGCAGGGTATGTTTATCCAACCAGGTATCGCGAAAAACAAACGAACACTTTTAACAGGTAGGCAGTTAGGGCAGTTAGTTAACAGGAGGGCGCGGGAACTGTAGTTACTGGGAACTAGTACATCAGGATAACGATAAGCGGCCTATCATCTCGTGACCCTCCTCCGCAATTGAAGGGGATTAACGTATAAGTATCGCCTCAATCCATCAAGACTCTATTCGCGATACCAGCAAGAAGAAAATTTATATCTTAGCAGGTCACATCTAAAGGTCACATCTTGGAAGGTTACATTTTGGAAGGTCACATCTTGGAAGGGCATCCAGTAGGGTGTGGCCTGCCCGAAAAACCCCTCTCTAACTAGCCCCCTTCCCGCACAATACATCATCTATCATCTATCATCTTCCACAATCACCGTGCAAGGCTGATGCAGCCCAAAATATCCCGTCGACCGGTTTCGTACCCTCTGCACGTCATCACCTTCAACCAACAGCGTCAAGCAGCAAGCAAAACATATTAAGAGGCGATTTCCCAACCTATCAGCCGTCAACCCATCCACCCATTTCCCACGTCGCGGCCAGCCACTGCCTCCCTAGCCGATGGACTTTTCCTCTCAGTACCAGTACGGCACCGCCGCCGGCGCGCAAGCGTACGACTTCATGCCGCCGGTGCAGCCCTTGACGCCATCACAATCTACTTCGACTGGTTCCGATGATTTTGGGCACACATCACCGCCTGTGCGGACCCCCCTCTCCAAACGCCCCCCCTCTTCCCCCTCACTCAACAACTAACAACAGCCCGCGCGGCATCATGTAGGAAGGCTTCGACGCCGCTGCCCTCACCGGCGGCGATGACTTTGGCCGCTACGACTACGGCGCCACTGGTCTCACACCCCGCGGCCTCCACGCCGCCTTTCCCGATCCTCCCACGCTGCCTCCGAACCTCGTCGGCCAGCAGCAGCACAGCCCAGGCGACAAGGGACAGTCGGACGACGAAGACATGACGCCCGCGCAGTCGCGCCGCAAAGCCCAAAACCGAGCAGCGTAGGTTTCTTCTGATTTTTTTTTTCTTTTCTTCTCGCAAATCCAAGCCCCGAAGAGGTCAAGGCGGACGAGAAGGGAGGCAGCGTTTCGCTAACCCCAAGGGAATACGCACAGGCAACGGGCGTTTCGGGAGCGCAAGGAAAAACACGTCAAGGACCTCGAGACCAAACTCGCTGGTCTCGAGGCCGCGCAGCAGCACGTGGCGACGGAAAACGAGCGTCTACGACGGGACCTCGACAAGGTGTCGACGGAAAACGAGATTCTCCGCGCCACCGCCTACCTGATCCCTCCCACGTCGGCCTCGTCTCTCCAGGCGAACAACAACGGCCCCGTCACCACCACCGGCCCGACGGAATACCACCCGACCGACTTTTACGCACAGGTCCTCCAGGGACACGCCAGCTCCTCGGCGCCCCTGCACCGCATCGTCATTGGCGACGACGGGGGGCGGCTGCTCGCCGCCGGGGCGACGTGGGACTGCATCGTCTCGCACAAGCTGTTTCGGCGCGGGCTGGTGGACGTCGGCTGCGTGAGCGAGAGGCTGCGCGCGGCGGTGCGGTGTGACGGCCAGGGACCCGTGTTTCCGGAGGCGGCCATTCGGGAGGCGATTGAGCAGAGCGTGGCTAGCGGGTCGGACGATTTGCTATGATGGCGAAAGAAAACGGCCACGGTCAATGCAAAAGAAAGAAAGAAAGTAATAAAAAAAGCAAGAAAAAAAAAAAGAAAAAAGGAAAGAGAAAAAAAGAAAGAAAACCCCGAAAAAAGATAGTCTGTGACTTAGCAGAGGGATGGTTGGGCTTGTTGATTGCAATACTCTGTATAACCGGCTTTTTGAACATTTTCGAAGCAGTTCTCGTAGTTAACGAAGAATAATATTTGTCCCACAGACACGTGTACATGCTCCTGATAAAGGCGGCGTCTACAAAACAGTACAAAGATGAAGCCAAATCCTCACGACGCTTTAGAATAGAGAGAGCGGTCTTGTTGTGATACATTAGATTAAAAAAAAAGCTCAACGCCCACATCCGAACAAACGCCCGTCCTCGTCCATTTTCCGATCTCTTGTCCATGCAACAAAAAGAGCAACCAAACTTATGCTAATTTCCCAAATATAATAAACTGCTTTACAAAGGCCTCCAAACTTGGGCAACAAGAAGAGAATGTAAAGATGCCACGCGCCAGTGTTCCACTAGCTCCCTACGAATTAACGCATCCACATTGTCCTGTTCAACGTACAACAAAGGTCCTCTCCCCACCTAACCTGATACCATACCAACTCTCGTATTTAGTGCGTCTTTTGCGTCTTGGACCACGCAGGCTCGGGAGCCTTGGTGGTAGAGTCGTCCTCGACGTGGTGGTACTTGATAGTGAGGCACCAAATATCGAGGTAGTCGCAAATCGTGACAATGACATCGACGACGAAGCTTCCGTAGACGCCAAAGGCGGTGCCCAGCATGAAGAAGACGTAGGCAATCTGGTACGGGCCGTCGCCCAAGGCGCTCGGCCAGCCGAATCCAAGGTGCTCAGCAAGGATGGGGCCCATGGAATCCGCGACGCCAATCATGAGCAGCGCGCCGAGCACGTTGTAGTAGGGGAAGTCCTGCTTGAGGAGGTGCGCGGTAATCATGCGGCCGACCGAGTAGGCGTTGACGAGGCCGACAAAAATGGCAAACGGCACCAGGTGGTTGCGCAGGATCACGGGCTGCAGCTTCAGGTACGAGACGACGAGGAACCAAACGGAAAAGATGGGGCCGAGACCGATGAGGGCGCCGCGCGTGTTGTCACCGCGGGCACGGCGAGCGCGGATGACGTTGAGCGAAGACTCAATCGTGTTGAAGACGAGCACGACGGTGCCCTGGACCAGGTACCACTCGGTAAAGGACAGGTTGTAAATGGCCATGGGGATGCCCATGTTGTCCGGGAGGCCGAAGGCGCGCAGCATGCTCTGCTGCCAAACATGGGCGCCGCCGAGGAAGCCGGTGAGGGCGTAGACGAGGACGAGGATCAAAACGCCCTCGACGGGGCCGTTGACAATGCCGAGCGTGAGTGTCTTGGTATGGTACTCGTCCCAGGTCTGGACGTAAAAGGTGAGGAGCGCTAAAAGAATGGATTAGCACGTTGTACGGCGGAACACTACAAGGGAAAATCGTACAGGCAAAGAGGACGGCGACCGTCTTCCAGCCCTGGCCCATGTTCTGGGAGGCGGCAAAGATGAGGACTTCGAGGGATGTGTTGAGGGCGTCGACGCCGTGGTCAAAGAGTTCACCGAGAGGACCGGATTGCTTGGTGCGACGACTATTTTCACTGTTAGTCCAGTCTTTTTTGTTTCCCTCGCTTCGCTCGACGTGGGCCGTAAAAGCCACCGCATCTTAAAAGCAACGCATCGTTTACAAGAGACGCCGAGCGAAGCGAGAAGCCAAGAAAACTTACGCCTGGGCGCCGTCGACGGCATCAAACGTCTGGTACAGGAACAGACCAATGGCCCAGCTAAAGTACACCCACGGCGGGCAGTCCTGGTCCAGCGTCGGGTTGTACCACAGCAGCGTCAGAAAGTTGACGACGACAAATACAAAGCCCGTCAGCGTAATCATGTTGGGCGCCATCGTCATGGGAAACAGGTGAATGACGAAATTCGTGTAAAACGGCTTCAGGATGTACTTGGACACGAGCGACCGGTCCACCGCCGAGTACTTGTACTCGCGCAGCGCCGGCAGCTCGTTGTGACGAATGTAGACCATGGTTGGAACGCCTTTTGTTCGTGTTTCGCTCTTGTCGATGGGGTTTGTTTTCGCGTAGACGGGATCGTGGGACTGTCTGTCTGGTCGTGGTTGGTGTGGGCAGCGAGAATCTCTGTTTTTTTTTTCCGTTGGGGCGGAAGGCGGCGGGCGCGCGGACAACGACGGGTGGAAAGTCGGCGGATCGAAACAACGACAGGGTCCGTAACAGCGGCGCGTCGCAGAGGCAAGGAGAGGCCGAGACGGTATATTAAAGAAGAGATAAAAAGAATGAAACGAAAAAAAAAAAATTAGAACCTGGCGCGCAAAAAGAGTGCGACAACAAGGTGCAGAAGCGACCGTAGAACAAAGTTGGTCAAAGCCGAGGATGGGGTGAAGGGAGGAAAAATTGGCCCTGTTCCGACTCTCAGGAGGCAGGCAGCTGCTGCAGATGATTTGATGATTTGACGGGGCAAGGGGACCCACGTAAGCCAGATTAACCTATGACGAAACGTTCAAACACGTGTGCGCTCTAAAACACACCAAAAAGACGATGGATGAGGAAAAGGGCACAAAGATGAATACGAATGGGATGTTGTTCGATGTCTGTTCCCTTTTTTTTCCGTCTTGTCTCCCCTTTTCCGTCAACTAACTGTCTTCGGGAACTGCGCACGAGACCCTCAGCCCAGTGAGCGGGCCCTTTGATTGTGCCCCTTTTCTTTTCTCAGGGGTTGTTGTGCGCCCCCAGCGACATAATTCATAATTTTATACAGTATTATTCTAGTTATAATAAGAATAAATTGGTTTGTTCTGGTCATCAATACGGGCACCAGGCTCACCATCGTCGTCGTCAAAACAGTTGCTCCGTGTCCTGCCCTTCACATGCCCACTCCCCACACACACAATATATCCCCTGAATATCACGCGCTCCCTTTTCCGGCGCACCATAATTTGTACACGTTAGGTCCGTAGAATAGGTACGTAGATACACGTCGCTTGCCAGCACACCCAGTCGCGCCCTCCCACATCACATTTCCTCCTCCTCCTAGCTTAGTCCCCCATTCCATCTCTCATCTCTCCACTCCCCCGCTCCCGGCTCCTCTACAGCCTTATTCCGTCCCGTCTTTCGCTTGCCGCGCTCTGATAATTTATTGACGACAAGTCGACCGTGTCGCTGAAAGCTGCTCGGTACTACCGAGTTGCCGGGAAACCATCAATCTGCTGTCAGAATAGTGACCTTGTGCTGCCTGTTTTACATATATGCTCCATCCCGACACCTCCCATCCCCATCACGCACATTCTCAAAAGTATCAACACTCCAAAAGTAGTTAAAATCAACACCTACCTGTATTAACTCGCTTAGGCCATCTGCAGACCCATCCTTCAACCAGCCTCATATTCCAACCGCCCTATGATATACACTCTTCTGTCAAACACAACATCGCTACAACTATGTCTTATTTAGCTACACCTGGCCTACCATCTCCTATCGCACCGAACCCAACCCTAGTTACAGTTCCTCTTCCCTAGTTAGTGTCCTGCTCACGACCCTTCTTGAGCAGCTCTTCAAGTCTGCGCTCCAGGTTCGCCATGGCCATGTCGAGGAGCGGCTTGGTGTGCTCTGACACCTCCATTTTGTTGGCCTCTTCAATCGCGAGCGGACTGTGCCTGTTCCATCCACTCTGTCTCGGTCGTCCATCACCAATCACACCCACATATGTGTCCCTCGCCTTGTCCGCCTCTCCCACTGCTTCGCCGCACAGTGTCTCACAGCCATGGTACCACAGTTTATTCATCTTTTCCGTCTGCGTCGCAAGATTGGCCTCGTACTCGGCGTCTCCACGAAACTGTTGATACGACCCCTTCGTGCCCCATTCAGGCCGGGTTAGTGCTGCGTCGGAAGCCGTAAACTCTTCCACGCCACGTCTCTTATAGCCCTTATCAGGAGATCCCACAATACCATAGCTCCCGTTGGGCGAGCCTCTCGGCAGCTGCTGGCTGCCTTGGAAAAGCTGCGTGTAGTTGTTTGATTCAGACTCATGTCGGGATAGCGAGCCCTCGAGCCTGCCACGAGCATCGTCAATACCGGCGTGTTGTAGTACTCGCGCCGTAATAGCATAAGCGTCATCGTCGTCCATCTGCTTCGTAGCCTTGGTCTCGGTGCTGAGTGCTTTGAAGGTAGACTTGAACGTCGACGCCCGATACTGACGCTGTCCCGGGGGCCCAGCAGTCAAGGGCCTCGGAGCCCCAAGGGCCATATGCGTAAGCCAGGCATTCTTCGCCTCAACATCCTCGATATTGGGCGGCGGGCTCACTTCCTGGTGCTGGCTCCTTGCCGTGATACTCTGCAGTTCAGCTTTCGCCATCAGCTGCGATGCCACAGAGTCCGAGTAGGACGGCCGCAGTTTGGCCCAGGATCGGTCATAATGGTCAGGGCTTGGTCTTGGGTCCCAATGCTGGACCGGCATGTCGTGTGCACTATATGTGTTCTGGGGGTTGAGTCTCGGCTTGATCGGACGGAGGAGGGCTTTCTGAGCCTTCTTCTGATTGGGGTTCGCGTACGAGGCAAGATTGTGAAGCGACTTGACCGGCATGTTCATCATGATGCTGTCCATTCCGTCATCTCCATCTTCATCGTCATCGTCTTCCTCGGGATCCCGGCCAATGGCATTGTAACCCACCTCATCTACCTCTAGGCCAGCGTCGCCTGGGGTACTGTTCCAGCGGTGACCCATCTCATCGAAGCAGCCGTTTTTGCTGATGGGGTTGGCTGCTCGGTCGTAATTTTGCTGCAAAGGGGTATATTGAGCCACGTTATACGGGGAGCTCCGTCCGTTGCTTTTGGCTTGTAGAGTTGCAATGAGAGAGCGTGGAAGTAAGGATAAGTCCGAATAGGCACCGCCAGATGTCCACTTGGGTGCCCGGCCTCGTCTGGTGGGAGGCTGTAGGGGTTGTGACGTATTTGGATTGTAAATGGTACCGGCCGTCGTGTAGGTAGGTTGGATCGACGGGTTAGAAGAGCCGCTGGCGGTGGTGGAAGGAGAGATGCTGTCTGTTGGTGATTGTTTCTCCATCTTGAGAGTCGTTCGGCTCGGGTATTATTATTTTTTTCAAGCGTGTGGGTAAGTCCTGCTCCTCGATTATATGACTTGGCGAAGATGTCGAACAAATAGACAGAACAAAGGAAAAACGAGATCTGGGAAAGTTCGAATTAGACGAGGCAAATAGGAGGGCGCCAAAACAGCAACGCTCGTGTCCAACACAATCTCCAACAAGTCAACAAAAACGGAGAGAAAATTGCACCCAAGAACGGCCAAAGTATCAGTGAAGTGTAAGAGACGGAGGAATCGTCATTCCAACATTAGAGCAAAGATGATACCTATTCATCAAACTGAAGGAAGTTGGGTAGAGGAGGGAGCTGGTCAAACCCATCGCCGAAGGCCCGAAGCGAGCGCACCTTCCCCAAGAGTCTGCAGCATCTCCACCAGTCTCAAAGAGGAAAACAGAGCGAGAAAGACCAAGAACCTACCTGATGAATCCAAAAAGATGTATAGAAAACCCTGAACAATCAATTTCTCCAAAGTGCAAATGGACAGGAGGAGACAGAGGATGAAGATATGCGAGTGGCAGCCGCCGATGTCCAAAAAAGATTCGTCTTCGAGGGCAAGAAAGGGGAAAACAAGATGGCAAAATTTGAGTTTTGTAGATGGTGAAGAAGGGTAAATAAGTGAATGGAGGTGTTGTTGTTGTCGTCAGGCGTCTACATCTGCGGCGGCAATACACCAGGTTTGGGCCATAAGGAGTGAATGGACTGATGGTGTCTGGAAGAGTTGTTTTGGATGATGCTTCGGCGAATGGAGAAAATTTCTCTAGGCCGCCGGATGAAAATAAACGGTCAAGTCGGGACTGCAAACGAAGGGCGCCAGCTGTGATAATTGGCGCCCAAAATGCCCCCTCGCGCCGTCATGGTGCAAACGACCCTTCAAACACGGCCCTCTCTCTACGCTGCAGCGGCTCATCCAGGCAGGTTCTTCTCAGGTTATTCTCAAAAGACGCGTCTTTTGTTGAATTATACATATATCCATTTAATATATATATAGTACCACATGATATCCCCATCTTGACAAGAAAACGCTCGCCTCCCTTTTTGAAACCCAAGCGCTTGTACCATGATCCATATCTCTTCCACGCTATGGTATACCTCGTAGCACGCGCTTGGCGGCTTTCTTCCAATTTTCCTGTCCCGCATCCTCCTCTCCTGGCAATATTCCATAATGAAAACAAAAAAAAACTTCCATGGCCAGACTTTGGCCAAGTAGTAGCCGAATGGGGCTTGAGAAGAAGTCTGGGGGAAAAAATACAATCGAGCAAGCCGCAAAAGAAAAGTAACAACTATGTATATAGAAAGAATGCGCATACCGCCTGCAAGTGTCAATTCGACAAGAAGCGCAAGCAATGGTCGAGAAACCCGTATATCCGAATCCAAGACAGGTTGGAAAATCTAATCGAAAAAGAACAAAAGGTATAAAAGCGATTGTGGAAACAAGTCAACTCCCCTATATTTGCGCAGGATACGCGCTCCCAGGAACCATGCCAGCCGGGTTGCCGTGCTTGAGCGTGCCGGACCGGCTGCCTGCGATCTGAAAGTCGGGGTTGTCGAGGAGCACATCCTGACGCTGCTGCTGTAGCGCCCGACGCGTGCTGTTGTGCGGCATGGGATGCTGATGCGGGTTCCAACGCGGGTTGACCCCTCGCTGCGAGACCGACGTAAAGTTGGACCGCTCTGAGCCTGCGGGGCTGCGCGAACCGTCCATGGCGTGCACGTCCTCGTACATGTGCGTGGGAGGCGACCCGACTCGACTGGCGTGCGGGCCGGACGACTCGTATCGCGGCTCCACGTCCTCGTAATAGGTCGAATTACCGCCGGCCAGAGGACTCGCCGGGCCGCGGTAGTCGGCAGCTACGGGACGGCGATCGATGGCGTGGACGGGTGACTGACCTCGCGGGGATTGTCTGCCAGAGCCTTGGTTCCAGGCGGTGCGTGGAGCGACGTACTCGTCGGTGCTGTACTTGCTCCCATCGCTCGCGTAGCCAGGGCGAATCTGCCCCGTAGGATGGCCTTGCTGCTGCATGGAAACCATGCCGCCAAGGTTGTTGTTGCTTTCAAGCGTCGTGCTGGTGGGTGGTGCGCCGTAGCCGTGATGCGCTGACGGGGTGGTAGCCATCTCGGTAGGTGGGCCAACGCCCGAGCCGGCTGCTCCGGTGGGCAGAGGCGGCGGCGATTCGGCACGCGGCAGGTCTGCGTCGGTACGACCCAGGTTACTTTGCGAGCCCCAATTGCTGTAGTCTCCTTGCTCGTTAGCTGGCTGATTACCGTAGGTGTCATACGGTCCCGGAGCTGGAGACCGTCGGCCGTAGCCCTGGTGGCCACCACGAGCCATTGCAGCTCCGGCCATGGCACCTCCCGCAACGGCGGCGCCAGCCATAGCCGGGCCGCCATATCCATCGCGGGACTGGCCATAGGGGCTACCTCTACCGCGAGGGCCCATTCCACCACGGCCATAGCTATCTCTTCGCTGCGCTGGAATGCCATAGCCACCACGACCACCACGCGGGGCACCGCCTCCGCGATAGCCAGGCATACTTCCTCTACTAGGGCGGCCGCTGGGGCCATAGGCTTGGGTCTGCGCTCCGTAGGGGTCCACTTGGCCGGGCTGGCCTCCATATCTGTCACGCGAGGCGGCGCGCGAGGGTCCGGCGTTTGCCAGGTCGCTCGTGTTTGTTACGGGGGAGGGTTCCGCGGTGCGCACCTGTGTAAGAGGGATGCGCTCGTCACTAAGTTGGTCATCCTTTTGGTGGTTCCTCTCGTACGAGGCAAACACGGGCAGGCCGTCGGCGCCAGAATTTGCGCCAGACATGGCGACCATGGGCTTCATGGGGTCCTCGCCGCGGTTGTAGTAGTTCTCGCCGCTCATCTCGGCATTTTCGGCAATCTGACGGCGGCGAGCCTTTCTACCAACCATGGAACGGCGCATCGAAAACGTCACAATGGTGCTGAGGAAGAGGATGATGGCGGCGGCGAGGACAAGCCAGGTGCCAAAGGCAATGTGCGGGATGAAGAGGATAATGTTGATGATTGTGGCGGCCAGGGTGACGAGAAAGGCGATGAGAGTAAAGATGAAGAGGGCGAGAAGGTAGCGGGCCGAGTGTGCGGCGGCGTGTATATGGGAAACCCCCGCCATGATCAACATTGGGAGTGTGACGGCGGCGGCGACTGGGTGCAGGATAAGAGTTTTGGCAAGGGTCTGACGGGTAGCCTCGGGCAGGGTGAATGTAGCTGAGCCATCGGCGGAAACTGCAGAGCAATGTTAGTGGGAGGTTGTTGAAGGAAGCTTGTTCGCGCAAAGCTGCTCACCATCGTAGCCAATGGCGGCCTTGGTGCACTTGTCGCCGGTGCATCTGCCCAGAACACCGTATATGGTGTCGCCTGCCTTGCCGAGATAGATTGATTTTGTGAGGGGCGCCGATATGACAGATATGATGAGCAGACCCAGGGCGGCGGTCAAGAGTATCGTCAGCGGCGTCGCGGGTCTCAGCATGGTGTCGGCCGTCGGCTGGGAGCGCGACACGAGGTGAGGAAGCAACTAGAGGGGAGCGAGGGGAGGGAAAGTCGGCGATGTGGTCATGGGCGCATCGGTTGAAGCTAATTGTGGTTGCGCGGGGAAGAATAATATTGAAGCTCGAAGAGAGGGGGAGTCGGGGTGACGCGAAGAAGATGGAAAACGAGCCCGTTTGTATGACGTTAGATTGGCGTCGTTGATGGTCGCTGAAGACGATGTTTGGTGGTTTCGGCGGAGCAAGTAGCGCGGGCCAACAGCGAGAGGAAGAGCAATGGTTTGTTCGTAATTAGTTATATGAAGAGCGAGTGCCGCCAAGAAATGCGAGATTGGTCGCAGCGCAGACAGACAAGAATTGCCGAACCAAACACTCGCTGGCAGGGCAGAATGATGCAGGATGCAGGTGAGGCGGCAGCTTGTCAAAATTCAAGAGGCGCCTAGTTACTACTACTAACCTATCGGGCTCTGATTGATGAGAGGAGGAGTTGTGGACAATGGAGGGGGGGATGGTCCAAGGTATCCACGATGTACCGTTTGGACAGGGGACGACGGCGGATTGGGTGGTTCCCTGTAGGCCAATAGATGTGCACAGTCGAGTGGACTCAGCGCTGTTTTTAGCGATTTTAGTGGGATTATCTTTATGGGAGGGGGGAAAGGCTGGTGGGCCATTCCACTGGGGGGCGGGCAAGCAGGGCAAGCAATTCAGGCACACGAGGGAGAATGTGGGAAGAGAAGGCTGGGATTATTCTGGCCTGCTCTGTCAGTTGGCACTTGGCAGTAGGGAGTGCGTATGTGCCTATTACTCGGTGCATGGCGACGCTGTCGTGCATGCGGCTGTGGAACGACGAGGGCATGGGATGGATTGGAATGGGGAGAGCCTTGTCGTCATGGTACCGGGCAAGTACCTGGAGATGTGGAAGGATTTCTCCATGACGCCGCCCACCAAAAAAGAAGGTGATGAATATGCAGCGCAAAAGTGCCCTGAAGGTGGTACCTGGTAGTTATAGCTATTTGCTCTGAATCTCATCTTCGGCCCGCGCCACGGAAAGGGGAGGACCAGCAAACTGCACCATGTCTACCCAGTAATACCCTCTGCTTCCCACGCGACGATGCTACATAAATCATCAGTGACTGCCTCAAGATGCCCCCATTACCACGAGTAGCCAGCCCTTGCTAGTTAAACAAATTCTACACCTCATGTCGCCATCATGGCCATCATGGCCATCATCAGGCCTGCCCTCGCCAAGCTTCATCTGTGACCCCACGCCCGTTGGCCAGACTCGGGCTAGTTCACCCCCCTCGACGCCGGGTGGTTGACGTCAACGGCCCAACAAGCTTCCAATCGAAGAATACGAACGCTCTCTTTCTGTCTGTTTTTCTGTAATAGCGGCTACATACTAAGTTAATCCCATCTTGACAGGATCTAGTTCATCGTTCAACCGAACCTCACTTTCGCTCGACCTGCAGCTTGGTGACGTGGCCTCGCTCGTGGCGGGCGCTCTCTCCTTTTTTTTTTCTCTCTTCATCTACATCTGAATGAGGAAGGTTTACAATGCGCGCAAGCCGTGTGGCGCTCAAAAGCCCACACACCACTCGCCAACGCCACCAACAGTAATAAAATAAGTGGTGGTTACCTCGTAGCCTGCCTCTTCTTTCATGCCGCGACTGATTCATCGAGCTGGAGCATAACGAACAAGAAAAACTCAAAAAAATGCTTCCCATGGTCGATCCCGCCAAAAAAACTCAAAAAATTACATGGCAGCAAAAACTGACTTCTTATTAAATCGAAACAATAGGTACATGCAGACTATCTTCTCTCACTGATTAATCCAGGAGCGTTGATCTCCCCCCCCTGCACCAATAACAGTGACACAGTCCACGTTTTGCCCACACCACGATGTACGATACAAAGCTGCGCCTTCAATTTTAAATTGGCCCAAGTTTTTCCTTATTAACCCGTACAAGATCTGTGACTATCCGTACAGATCTGCGTCTCGCCGCCAAGAGCCGCAAACCATGCGAAACTTTCTTTCTGACAGTCATCATCCGCTGACATGACAGCGTTCTTGACTCTGCGGTTCATGCGCTTTTGCTTGCACAAATCTCATGCCGCCGCCTCAGCGCAGAGCAACTGCCAACGGCTGCATAAATGATGCAGCTGCACCGCAAAAAGTCGATCCGTTTCGTTTGCATGCGTCCAGGCCGACGCGTCTCCTGCAGGAAACCGAGGGTTCTCGTCAACGCAACATCGGGAGAGCGACCGCATCTGCGGCCGGTTCGTGCATCACCGCACTGAAACAGCTTTGCGCTTCATCTCATCCTGCGCCCGCCCCCCCCTTCCCAGTAACTAGCACATCGTTGAATCTCAATATCATAAAATGCGCAAAGAGGTGTGAATATTGAATCAAGGCAAAAAAGTTATCGTCAAGGGTCAAGCTTACGTACGCTACACCAAGTTCCCAACATTTGAAGCATATACGATGTACGTAGAAAGGCACTAGTTCCCATCCTCCTTGTCTCATGTTTGGCCACGCAAGCCGGGCTGTGTCCTTTCTCGGCTCCATCTTCAGCCCGCAAGCTCCCACCTGTTCGCGCATACCCTGGAGTTGTCGTTTTGGATGGATTCAATCATCGATGCACGCCATTTTGCTTTGGATAAAAGATAAGAGACGTCGTCACTTACCTCACCCATGACTTGTTTCTAGCATTGCACTGGAGACTTGGCAGCACACCGGACCTGGTGGCGCCAAATGCGCCACGGGCATGCTGTCACTTGCGCATGACGTTACAGCATCAATCAAGACCATTCGCTGCCACACCCTCTCATGCCATCAAGGGTCCAAGAATTATACCCTTTCCAGTCTATATATCAAGCCAGAATATCCAGGCCAACTTTTGAACCGAAATACATGTCTGCCAACAAAAACGCCAGTATGCTTCAAATGCAATGGTCCACCCCAGCTAGTTCGCACAACTCTCATACTGAGCTCGGAAGAGCGATCCCTCCGTCGCCAACAGCTCCCGCGGCGCGCCAATCTCGGCAATGGAGCCCTTGTCCAGGAACACGACGCGGTCAAAGTCGAGAATCGTGTCTAGCTTGTGCGCAATTGCAATCACAGTCTGTCCTTCAAACTCATCATGGATGATGCGATGCATCATGTCGTCCGTTTCGGCATCAACACTTCGAAAAAAGGTTAACTCAATTAATAGTGGGCGTATTTCCATAACATACCTGCTCGAAAATTCATCCAGAACCAGGATGCGGCCGCTGCGGACCATGGCCCGTCCAAGGCAGAAGAGTTGCCGCTGTCCATGGGAGAGCAGATCCGCGTCCATGTCCTCGTCAAGACCGCCGTGTTCCTCAAAGACTTCCCACAGCTGCACGGCCGTCAGCACCTCGATGAGACGCTCGTCAGTCGCGGTACCGAGGGGGTCAATGTTCTCGCGCACGCTGCCGTAGAGGAAAAAGGGCTGCTGCGGAACCGTGTTGAGTCGCCGACGCAGCTCTTCCCTGGGTGCCTTGGCAATGTCGACTCCGTCAATCACGATCGATCCAGTATCGAGATCGAGCATTCGAAACAGGGAAGAGACACAAGAAGATTTGCCGCTGCGACTGAATTAGAAACAAGTTATGCGTTACAAGTACCTGGGAAAAACTTACCTGCCGGTGCGGCCACAGATGGCGATTCTTTCTCCACTCTTGATGGTGAGGTTCATGTTTTGGAGAACAGGCGGCAGGCTTGCCTCATATGACGCAGAGACGTCTGTAAAAGTAATTGATCCCGTCTTGGGCCACTCATCGGGTAGATCCTCCGTCTCACCGCCAGCATCCTCTCGCTCAGTTCCGAGCACAAACGAGCGAATACGGCTAACAGCTCCGATGGCCGTCTCCAGATGCGTCCATTCCGTCACGACCAGCTGCAGAGTCTGACTAAACGAGACAATGTTGAAGAGCGCGACACCGAGGAAACCGGTCGAGCCGCTGCGGATATTGGTCGCAAGGCCGACTAGCAAGATGGCGACCGCCGCAACGACCAGGTTCAGAACCAGAGTCAGCCACCGCTGGATGCACCACATGAGGTAGTAGGGCTTCTGCGATGTATTGAGAATGTCCATGCTGCGCTGCATGTAATTGCCGGACCAGTTGTAAGCACGAATGCTGGCAAGACCCTCAATGCTTTCCACAAAGAGCGAAAACAGCGGTGCCTTGGATTCAATGTCCAGCAGTCGGAGCTGGCGCGATGTGCGGAGGTAGTACAGCTGGATAATGTACAGGGCGCCAATGCAGAGCGGGATGGCGGCTCCGACATAGCTGGAGCCAATGAAGACCAGAACAGCGGAGAAGAGGGCTGACAAGATGGCAATAATCGTCTTGTCTAGCGCACTAGGGAGCTCGCTGTCAATCAAGTTGAGATCTTGGCTGAACCGATTGAGAATCGTGCCAGTGTCTTTGGAGGTGATGAATCTCGTCGTGGCATGCATCGTCGTGGACAGCAGACGGTTGTGGAATTCAGTCATCATCTTGGGGACAATCTTCAACTGGAAGACGGAGTCGGAAGCGACACTGCCCAAGAAAGCGGTCGCTGCAATGGCACCATAGACACCGAGCCAGTATCCGATGCGTTCGTTTGGGTGGTGCTCATTAGCATTTGCCCACCACTGAAGCCAGAGAGCTGCACAGTTGTTAGCTTGGGGAGAAAGAGTTGCATTTTGCGCGGGTGACTCACCGGGAAATCTGAGACCAAAGACAAAGGAAGAATAGAGGAACACATAGAGCACCATGTACCACCAACCAGCCACACTGATAAAGTAGCTATAGATCTTGGCGTCGCCAACACCTCGGTTGCCCTCCATATCCTCTACTTCAGCGGCGGCCATGTGCTCCAAAATTTCATCTGGAAGTTCAAGATCCAACTCGGGGTCCCTGTTCACCGGTTTGTTATCCTCTGAGCGCTCCAGGTCAAGCTTGATGTCAGACAGTTCCTCTGGCGTGCACTGTTGAGTAATGTTGCCTTGCCTATCGAGGACAATGACAAAGTCTGAGTAGCGCAAGTGATGAACTAATTTGAGTCAGTACACCATGTTCATGGTGCGGCGGCGGTACTTACCTGAGCTTGTGGCCAAGATGGCTGTAGCATTCCATCGACGGAGCAGTCCGTCACGACCAAACACGTTTTCGAGAATGCTTGACTCGGTTATACGGTCGACTCCTGCCAACACATCATCAAGAATGATGACATCCTCACCTGAAAAGAGGGCTCGCGCAAGGGACTGCGCACAATTAGCTACGATGCATGCCAGCTTGCTCGAGACTTGTACTTACCACCCGCATTTGCTGGCCACCACTGAGGTGCGAGCCGCGCGTACCGACCTCGGTGCGGTCACCGTTGGGCAGAATATCAAAATCAGCCGACAGAGAGCATGCTTGCACGACACTATTGTACCGGAGCTCATCCCATGTAGACAAGCCAACAATGTTGTCACGGATCGTGCCTCGGAAGATCCAAGACGACTGGGGGCAGTAGGCGGAGCTGGGAAACTTTCGCTCAATAGAGCCTCCCACCTCGGGCACTTCGCCAAGGAGAAGTCGCATAAGCGTAGACTTGCCGCAGCCAACAGGCCCAATCACCATGGTCGTCTTGGACTTGGGCATGTCAAAGGTGAGAGCCTTGAGAACAGGCTCCTTCTCCGAGGAGTAAGCGGCTGTGGCATTGCGAGCAGTGAAAATGGCACCAGTGCTGATCAGAGCTTGTTTTTGCAAGACTACATTCTCTTGAACAGCTGCGTGCTTCTCCTGCGAGGAGGAAGTGCTCATATCGTCCTTTTCGTTGCTGCCCGAGACCTTGGATTCGATCTCTTCAGTGCCGGAGTCACCTTGCTCATTGGCTGTCAGGTACTCTTGGATGCGCCCGAAGCAGTTCAAAATGGTCTGTGCATGCTCAAGTGCATCGGGAATATTGACAGTGGGTTGATCTGACAACTCGTACAAGGTCAGAGCCGGGAAGATGATTTGTTCGGTAAGGGTTTGCGAGTTTCTTGACCTCGCTAGCAAGATGAAGACTCCAAAGCCCCAAACGGGGGCAAAGGTAGACGACACGTAGACTATAATTGTCAGATCTGAGCATTCGGGGTGTTTGACCATTGTACTTACATCCCGCATTCAGGAAAATATTCCAGAGACGATAACGAAGCGAAGACCGAATCTCGTCATGACGAAGGCGGGTAATCATGGCGGAAATGACACCGCTCAGGCCAGTCATTCTCATGCCTTTTAAGGCGCCCAGCGCACCAGACGTTGCTTCCAAGCGAGTCTCTATCGCCTCGAGCCATGGAACTTGAGCATTTCCTGCGATTGTGGCTACCTTTAAGCTTGCAGCGAGACATACTAGTCGGGGTCAGTGTCGAGTTACTATCGAATTGGGGAGAAAGGTGTATCTACCGACGATGAAGGCGGTCGAAGCAGACATGGCCACGCCAAGAAGCCTGTACAGAAGCCAGAGGGTAATACCCAGCTCAGTCGGGCCGGCATACAGCTCGTGCACGTCCTCCATGCTTATGCCGATGCGGTCAATGTCTGCACTCATCAGGGTCATTGCCTCAGCATCGGACGCAGCGTTGGAGCTGACGCGCAGCGTCTTGTTGAAAATGATGGAGACGAGACTGCCACGGAAGAGAGTAATGGCACGATACACCTTGAGCTCGTAAACCGAGTACGCTATCTATATGCTACCGTTAGTTCTGTTCAACGCTAGTTGACGTCGCGTCACGTACGGCAATTCCGATATAGACGAGAGCGTAGGCGGCAATCAATCCGTAGGCTGTCCTGTTGTCGGATTCGGTGGGAGACTCGGCAACGAAGTCAAGGACTCTTTGAACGAGGAATGGCTGGGCGAGGGTGAATGCAGAGTAAAGAAGTCGGGCAGGCGTAGCGGCGAGTAACTGCCACTTGTAATGCATAATAAAAGTCCAAAGCAACGCATGTTTCTTGGTTTGGTCGGCTTCCGAGGTTGTTAGCATTCGAGACATGTCCCGCAAGTATGCGCTACCAACCTTTGTTCCACCTGGCCAGGAGCGTCGACGGCTCCGACGCCTTGAGCAAATCGCCATCTATGGGCATCAATGTGTCAACGGTCAAGGATGAGCGGAACCCTTGCAGCAGCAGATTATTCAACCAGATGAACAGCGCTCTGGCGTATGTGCTGCTCGTCGCCTCGGGCGCGGCATCTTTCCATTTCGGGCGCAGCAAGCGGCGCTTTTCGTACAGTTCCAACGCGAAAAGGACGGCCTTGACGCAGAAGCCGGCCAGGAATACCGCGGCCAGATGGTCGGCGGCGTGCAGGTAAAACAAGGTCCGGACGCGCGCGAGGTCGAGCAGCGTCGACAGGCCCAGGTACAGCGTCAGGAGGGTCGAGGGCCGCACCGAGCGCGTGTGCTCGAGGTACGAGAGGTACAGGAAGAAGAGGGATGTGACTAGGGTGACGGAGAGCGCGGCGAGGGTCGACGTCGTTTTGGGAGCATGCGGCTGCGCCCACAGCGACAGCAGGACAATCTGCAAAACAATGTACGTCCCGTACGAGACCTGGAAGAAAAAAAAGATCAATTAGCCCCCCAGCGTTTCAAGTGTTGGCAACCGGTCGTCAAACGCAGCCTTACCATCTTCACTGGCAAAAGCCATGACTTGTCGACTTTGGCGAGCGCATCTCGCAGTTGCAGAGCGCGTCCAACAGAGAAGAGGACTGTACATTGGTGGGTTAGAAAAGCTGCCCGCGCGCAGACGGGGGAAAGGAAACTTGCAGGTCAGGCTCAGCGGCAGGATTGTGAGGACGGTCTCTTCAAAGAGCAGGGTGAAGTCGAAGCCGCCGAGGCATGCAGGCGAGACGGACGGGCCAAAGACCCTCTCGACGTCAATTGTGCAGCTGTTGTTGGAGCGCATCATGGCGGCATTGCTGTTGGGTGATGAGGACGGCGGCAAATGTCAATTCGAGAACCGAAGAATCTTCAATGGCCTCTACTATCAAACGGAGGCAGTCTACAGATGCAACAAAGGGCAGAAATCAGTATGCAAAATGCACAAATGCATGTTGTTTGCTCAGGTTGGGTACTGGGGAATGCTGGCTGACCTCGAGGGGGGAAGAGACAAAGCCCGCACCGCCTCTAAACGGCCTAATGCTGGAACAGGACAAAGGAGGTTTACAGTTATCTACACACCCATTTGGCCTGCAAGATGACAGCACGCCCTTAACCGGTTATTATGTGGTTTTTTTTTTCGTTTATCCTGTTTCTTTGTAAGATTTTTGTTCTTAAATTTTATTCTTGTTTGTAAACGAGAATTCGTTATGTCCGGTGCCGATCTAGACCTCGCTCTGGACTACGCCGATTCTACTAACGCTAGGTACCTTACCTAGTAGGCTTAGGCTTCCGCCACCAGTCTAGATTATAAGGCGCTTACTGCACAACGCCAAATTATTAGTTAGGGCTGATGTATGAATTAGCTTCCAATCAAAACAATGTCTGGCTGGGTTCGAAAATAGCCGTGAGTCCTCTGGCTCACACAGGTCAGTCCCAAGAATACTGGCCTGGCTTTCGCAAACCCACCCTTGCCCCCCACGGCGACTTCTTATTGCGGATAGGATCGGCGGTTTCTTTTCTCATCTGATCCACGTCATCCTCCTCTGCAAGTGGATGATGCGAGGGGCGAATCACCATCACTAGATGCACCACTCATTCATCAAAGTCTGGAGCTAATCCTGAATAATTAGGCCACGCCCCCTCAAATGCAAGACCCAGTTGTCAAATCCAAAGCCAAGACTTTTTCTTACGGCGTTTTCGGATCTATCCTAACTTGTCCCGGTTGGGCCGTGCCATACGCCCCCGCTAGTGCAACTTGGGACGGCATGTTCAAACGAACGAAACAACCTCGCAAGCCTGTTGGGCCTGTTGGTACACTTCCTCCTTGCCTTTCTCTTCATCGACCAGCTAACTTATTTGTACTGCATGCTGACCGACCCTGCGCATCCGTCAGAGCCGTAGGTAGTATTTGTCACAAGAACAGAATGACCCTGCCAACGTAGCACGCAAAAGAAAAGTCTTTGAACCGCCGACCGAGATCAAATGCGACAGCCGAAGGAAAAACTGGAGAGGAAAAAGCGCTTGGGGCAATGGACATACCGTCCTTCTCAATCCCGTTACCCGTGGCCCTTGTTTCATTGGCATCCCCGACGCTCATTCTGGCCTCATTACTCGAACCCCCCAGACAGTATACACGCGTTCGCTTATTCGCATTCAGTCGCTTGTAATCCCTCACCATGGCGCGATCACGGCATCGTCATGACGAGAAGGAGACGTCTTCCCTCAACTGCCGACCGACGCCGGCTCCAATTCTTCGCGGAGTCATCTAAACGAATTCTGTGTCGCCCCCCTGCTGGCTCACGTACATGGCCGCAAATGCAAGCTGATGTACGAAGGAGTTTGTAAATAGATCTGTCCCAGCGTCGGAAATCTACCTGTTGTGCTGCCCTTCCGAGACATGCAGACTGTATCCGTCAGGGTTCATTTCCGAATACCCTTGGACGTCTAACTACTGTTAGCTTCTAGAATCGTCGTGTAATCACCGTTGGAAATAAAATCAGCCTGCTATTACTCCATTGTTATTTTTATTGATGCATCACATAATTTGTAGTTCCATTATAAACCTTTTTGCGAGTTCCCCAGCCCGAAACGTCAGCGAACAACGTATCCCATCCTGTCTGTATGTACGCGTAATGCTATTTTTATATTTTATTTTTACAATTGCCGAATAGCCACGCGGCCCCTCACGCCTTTTGCAGTCTGCGAAAGAGCACATCGCATCGCAGTCCGCGCGGCAGTGCATTTTCCGTCCCCAGCTGGCTCATGGTCGACGCATTGGTACCCGACTGCTCATTCTCGTACACGTCAAAATGCAGCAGCAGGCAGGCCAGCAGCACCTTGATCTCGGCCAGCGCAAACGCCTTTCCCAGGCACACGCGCGCGCCGTAGCCAAACGGGATGTAGCAGTTCTCCATGGCGCGCAGCTCGTCCTCGTCGGCGCGCAGCCAGCGGCCCGGGTCGTAGATGTGCGGGTTCTGGAACACGGCCGGGTTGTGCTGGAGGGCCATGGTGGATGTCGAAATGATGGTCTGTATACAGGGGGTTAGATGAGTGTGTAAAGAGTTAGTTAGGGGGGGTGAGAAAGACGTACCCCGGCGGGAATCATGACGTGGTCGTACAGGTGCGTCTCGGGCACGATCCTCTCGGCGCGCCCGCTGGACAGCGGCTTCGTCCGGAGCGACTCGCGCAGGCAGGCCTCGAGCACCGGCGCGTTCCGGACGGCGTCGAGCGACGGCAGCCCGTCGTCCTCGAGCGGCAGGCGCTGCAGCTCGGCGCGCACCTCGCGCTGCCAGCTGCGGTGCACGGCCAGCAGCCAGACGGCGTAGGTCAGCGCCAGGGACACGGTCGTCTGCGCGGCGTGGATGTTGTCGAGGCACTCTGCGGCGAGGAGCGTCCTGCGGGGCGACGCGTCGGCGCCGCCCGTCGTCTTGTGGTCCCCGACGAGCCGGCCGACGAGCGATGGCGGCTCGCCGGTCGTCGCCGCTCCGTCAATGCCCTGGACGGCCGCGTCCAGCCGCTCCATGTTCCACGCCGACAGGCGCTCCTCGGCGTGCAGGAACCGGGGGTTCACGAGGCGCGTGACGGCAAACTTGACGAGCCGGTGAGCGAGGGGACACGCGTACCGCAGGTTGTTCCAGACCTCGCACTCGGCCCAGTCCTCGAGGATGGTCTGCTTCTCGCGGGCCGAGGCGAGCGAGCGGGACGTGTGGCGGGGGCCATACACGAGGGCGGCGATGTTGTCAAAGGCGTACACATTTGCGAGGCGCAACATGTCGGCGGCGACGGTGGCGTGCGCGCTGCCGCCCAGCTCGTCGACGAAGCGCCGGGCGCGGCGACGCAGCGGGCCCATGACGGCGTCGCCGTACACGGTGGCGGGCTGGTAAAAGGCAAACGTCGTCTTGCGCGCGGCGCGGTGCTCCATGCAGCCGAGCGCGGTGAAGACGGTGCGCTCGCCGTACAGGGTGAAGTTGTTGAAGAAGGCGCTCTTGGGGTGCCGCGTGCCGGCGCGGTAGATGAGCCGCGTCGACGCCGCGCTCGACACGGACACCTCGCCCGGCGCGACGAGCACGACGGCGCCGTACTGCCCGTGCCACTGGTAGATTTGCTGGTTGCGCCGCAGGAACACGTCGTGCAGGTCGACCCAGAGCCGCGTCACCTTGCACAGCCGTGGGCCGGGGATGTGCGCGTAGGGCGAGAGGAAGAGGGCGTAGACGACGCGCCCGGTCAGGAGCAGCGCGGAGAGGAGGAGGAGGAGGATGCTCAGAGAGTAGGAGCTGGGCCGATACGGGGGTTCCATGATGGGCCGGTGTCGAGAGGGAAGCAACTGATAGCAAGCAACAAGGCAAGATTGCTGGTATGATAAGACTTGAAAGGTTTTATATGCAGTAATCTGCTCGATTGGTACGTTACCCTTTCAAATACTAATCATAATAGGCACACCCAGTCGTGTACCTCTGGCTCACACCCAGTGTACCCTCTCTGCCTCGACCACAACCAACCTAGTTCTGTGATTACCTCGCCACACAAGTGCCAGCCCATCGGGCCGTCGACTAGGGGCCTGTTGCATCATGTTGCTACGGAGCAACTCCAGCTCCAAGAAAGCAGAAGCAAAGCAGGACCCGCCGCAGGTTTCTGCGCTGGGCGTTGATGCATGGTGCCTCGGCAGGATCCCAGTGGTCGGCCGGCGTCGACGCCATCCAACTGCAGATTCAATCCCCCCCCCCAATATACTGCCTCCCCCAATAGATTACAGAGGATCGTAGACGACATGTACCCTGTTTCAAGATGGCTTCCGCACTATTGACCAGGCACCGCGGAGCATAAGCAAGAAAGAGCCGATCAGCACCGTGTATTGCCCAGTTGGTGAGACTTGGGAACGAAACATCAGCGTAACCCCTTGCGGCTCCAACAGGACATGCGCCGGCCACTTTTTTCCCATCTATATATTACTGTTATTAATGACTTTCCTGACTGTGTTCTTTTCGGCGCCTTCCGCAAAGGATCAAACGTCATCGCCCTTCGCAGACAAGTGCGGGATTTCGTACGACGGATTTCGGGCCGCTTTCCATTCAAGAAGAAACAAGGTGACCCGCCACAGAAGAAGCCCTCTCGGATCACGACATGGCCTTCTTTTCACATCTTTTGCATATGTGGCGCCTGCCTGAAGCTGACGGTTGAGGCAGGCTGTTGTAGCTTTTAGTGGGGGTGATGTTGAAAGAAATGGGAGGCGCCCTTGCCTGCCGTAACAATTAGAAGCTTCTTTGAGGCTTGCTTTGAGGCGGCGATACTACCCGCACAAATATCTGGTAGCCGTCTTTTTGGCGTGGACAGCGCACGTCTCCGATGCCAAGGAGGAGATTGATAGTTGTTACGATGGCACCCTTGTAGAGGAACAAGAATGTCCGGCTTGCTCTTCGTCGTCGGTTGTCTCGTTGGTTACAACTCGTCTCTACACTACCATTCTACGGCAACCTCAGCGCTAACATGCTTGCCCTGCCGCGTCAGCAGGTTTCACTACTATGTACTACTAGGTGAGCTTGAACACGAAGCAGATCCAGCGTCCTTTTAGGCGGTGAGCACATTTTCCGTCCATGTTGCGAACCAAGACTCACGACAGGAGCAACTCCGGCACATCTGAACCCGGCAAATCGGCACACCGGCAGAGGGGCAGTTTAACTACCTAATAATAATAAAGGAGAATTTTCTCTTCCAGTCCCACGTTTACTTACTGTACACACACCCCCCGCGTAAGCGCTACGTAGATCCGTGGGACCCGTCAGCCCTGGCTGGGGTACGTGGGCCAGACGCTGCGACGACGGGACGGCGTCGACTAGCGCCGGCCGTATCCTCAGTGGCAGACATTCGGCAAGACATCAAGACATGATCTGATTTGTACAGGATGCTTTTTGTGTGTTGCGCCCGCTGTGGACTTTGCGGCAGGCCAACTAAGCATGAGTGAACCGCAGAGGGGCGCGCGCTCGCTGACTGCTCCAAACCCCCAGCCCAGTTGCCGAAGACACGGTGGTACAGCAGCAAAAGACTTGTCCGGGTAGATGCCGTGGACAGTACAGTCGGCCTGTGTGTAGAATGACTGCATCTTATAAGCAAAGCCGCCGGCTACAGCCCGGTAGCTATTGGGATAGAACTGGAGTCGACGAGAATCTTACATCACTTATACTAAAATCGTTGCAACATACTCACAGTGACTGTCGAAATCACCAATACTCACCGTGAACATACTTACAGCAAAAGACCAAAACCACTCACTACGACATACTCACAGTGAACCATCAAAATGAATCCCTCAGAGGCCCCCCACGACATATCCGCCTCGGATCTGGAACGCATCTGGCGCTGGAACGCAACCGTGCCCTCACCCGTGAACCGCTGCGTGCACGACATGATCGCAGAGGTCACGGCCCGGCAGCCCGCCGCCGAGGCCATTTGCTCCTGGGACGGCAGCATGACCTATGCAGAGCTCGACGCCTACTCGACGCGGCTGGCCCACCACCTCGTCGGCCTCGGGGTAGCCGCCGGCACAATCGTGCTCTTGTGCTTTGAGAAGAGCATGTGGACGCCCGTCGCGATGCTGGCCGTCATGAAGGCCGGCGGCGCCTCGGTCGCCGTCGACCTCGTGCAGCCCGAGGACCGGCTGCGCGTCATCGTCGAGCAGGTCGCGCCCGTGCTGATCCTCTCCTCGGCCGCGCAGCAGCTCGTCGCCCACAAGCTGCTGAGCTCCATGCCGGCGGGCGCGTCCGTCGTCGTCGTCGATGGGGACCGGGTGGCCGCGCTGCCCACCGCCGCAACCAGCGACGTGCTGCCCGCCGTCGACCCCAGCAGCCTCCTCTACATCGTCTTCACGTCCGGCAGCACGGGACGGCCCAAGGGCGTGTCCATCCGCCACTCAAACCTCTGCAGCGCGGTCCGGTACCAGCAGACGGCGCACGGCTTCCGGCCCGACTCGCGCGTCTACGACTTTGCCTCGTACGCGTTCGACGTCGCATGGATGAACGTGCTGCACGCGCTGACCGCGGGCGCCGTCCTCTGCATCCCGTCTGAGGAGGACCGCCGCGACAACTTTTCAGAGTCCATTGTCCGCCTGCGCGTCACGTACGCCGAGATGACGCCGACCATGGCCTACGTCCTGTCCCCCAAGACGGCCGAGACGCTGCGGACGATTGTGCTGGGCGGCGAAAAGGCCCACGCCGACGCGCTGGACCGCTTCCCGCAAGGCGTGGAGCTCATGAATACGTACGGGCCGTCCGAGTGCACGCCCACGTCGACCATCTCCACCATTGACCGCAGCGTGCCCTTTTCGGGCAGCATCGGCACCGGGTACGGCGTCAACACGTGGGTCGTGTCGCCGGCGGACCACACCGCGCTGGTGCCGATCGGCACGGTCGGCGAGCTGGTGATTGAGGGCCCGCTGGTCGGCGCGGGGTACATTGGCGACCCGGAGAAGACGGCCGCCGTCTTCATCAACGACCCACCGTGGCTGGTCCGCGGCGCGCCGGGCCATGAGGGCCGCACCGGCCGCGTCTACAAGACGGGTGACCTAGTGCGGTACAGCCAGGAGGGCGAGATCATCTTTGTTGGGCGGCAGGATACGCAGATCAAAGTCAACGGTCAGCGGACGGAGCTAGGCGAGATTGAGCACATTGTCAAGGAGTGCCTCGTCAAGACGGCGGGCGAGTCCAGAGCCATTGTCGAGCACATTATCCCCACCGGCTCCAAGCGACCCGTCCTCGTGGCTTTTTTGGATCTCGACGCCATGCCGGACGGAGACGCCTACTTTGCCGACTTGAAAGCCAAGGGCGCCGTCCTCGAGCAGAATCTCATCCGCGCTCTGCCCGCCTACATGACCATCTTCGCCTTTATCCCCATCCACGGCTTCCCTCTGACCGTGTCCGGCAAGCTCGATCGGCGCAGCCTGCGCGCTAAAGCCGAGTCGTTCAACCTGGAGCAGCTCACCGCCCTGAACCCCTGCCGCAAGGAGAAGCGCGCGTGTACGACGGAGACGGAGATGACTATCCAGCACCTGTGGGCGTCAATTTTAGACATCAGCCCGTCGAGCATCGGCGTCGACGACAGCTTCTTGCGGGTTGGCGGCGACTCCATCACCGTCATGAAATTTGTCAGCCTGGCGCGCGAAAAGGGCCTGCATTTGACTGTAGCAGAGATTCTCAAGAAGCCACGCCTGGGAGACCTCGCGGCGGGCGTCGGTGAAAATAGCGACCAGGACGAGACGGTGCAGCCATTCTCCCTACTACAGCCAAGTCTCAGCGCCGAGGACATCCGCTTCTACACGTCCAAGATTTGCGGCGTCGCGCCCGAGACGATCCAGGACGTGTTTCCCTGCACGCCGCTGCAGGAGGGCCTGCTGGCGCTGACAGCCAAGCGCGCGGGCGAGTACATCGCCACCGAGGTGTTTGCGCTGCTGCCCGAGATTGACGCCGGCCGCTTCCGGACCGCATGGAACACGTTTGTGGCGCAGACGCCGATCCTGCGCACCCGCATAATTGACATTCCCGGGCAGGGCATCGTGCAGGTGGTTCTCAACGAGGGCGACGTGCTCGCCCGCGGCGACGACGCGCAGAGCCTCGCCGACTATGTGGCACAGCACGAAAAGGTACACATGGAGCTCGGCACGCCGCTTCTGCATGCCCGGCTGGTTGAGCAGGCCGGCGGCAATCACCTCGTGTGGACAATCCACCACGCCCTCTTTGACGGTTGGTCGATTCCGCTCATGCTGCGCCTGCTCGAGACCATCTACCACGGCGGCAGTAGCGAGGTCCCGCCGCCGCCGTTTCAAGACTTCGTCAAGCACATTGTTAAGAGTGATACGGACAAGATGAAGTCCTTTTGGGACGGTCAGCTACGGGGCCTCGAAGCCCGGCCGTTCCCTGCGCTCCCCGCGCCCGACTATGAGCCGCGCCCGACGGATGTGTTGAACCACCAGATGACAGACGTGCAGTGGCCGCAGGCCGGCGTGACGCCAACAATGGCGCTCCGGGCCGCGTGGGCGCTCGTTATTTCACAGTACACGAGCTGCAATGACGTCTTGTACGGCGCCACGGTGGCGGGACGGCATGCACCGGTAAACGGTGTGGAAGCCATGATTGCGCCCACGATTGCGACGGTGCCTCTGCGAATTCGGCTAGACTATGCCACGAGTGTTAGCCAGTTTTTAAATAGTGTGCAAAAGCAGGCGGTCGACATGATTGACTATGAACAGGCCGGCCTGCTCAAGATAAGCCGCGTCAGCGCCGACGCCCGAATAGCCTGTCAGTTTCAGACATTGCTCGTCGTGCAGCCTAGCCAGGCCGACTCGGCGACTCCCTCCACTGTGTTCGCGCCCGGCACCGACGAGGAGGAAAACAGTCCCGACTCGGGGTTCCTCGGCGCCTTTGACACCTACGCCCTCAACCTCATCTGCCACCTTGCGCCCAACGGCGTCTGGCTTCAAGTCAACTACGACCCGGCCGTCTTCTCGCGCGACCGGACGGCACGCATGGTCACGCAGATAGAGCACGTGCTGCGGCAGCTATGTGTCCCGGCCAACCTGGACAGCTCGCTCGCCGATGCCATGACGATGAGCGAGACGGACCTGGCGGATATTTGGACGTGGAATGCGCAGGTCCCGGAAGCGGTGAATCGGTGTGTGCATGAGCTGATCGGGGAGACGACGCGGAAGCAGCCGGATGCCGAGGCCATCCATGCGTGGGACGGAAAGCTGACCTATAAGCAGCTGGATGTCTGGTCGAGTACCTTGGCGGCTTACCTTACCAGCCAAGGCGTTGGGATAGGTTCCATCGTCCCCCTCTGTTTTGAGAAATCGATGTGGACGCCGGTTACTATGCTCGCCGTCATGAAGGCGGGCGCTGCCTCTGTTGCCATGGACCCTGAGCAGCCCGAGCAGCGATTGCAAGCCATTGTCCAGCAAGTCCAGCCCAAGCTGCTGCTATCCTCGACCAAGTACCAGGATCTTGCCAATACACTGGCCGCTTCCAGTGCTATACAAGTCGTTGCTATAGACCAGATATGGCTGGCCGCCCAAACACTCCCGTCCGAAAGCCTCGCCCTCGCCGCCGTCAACCCCAGCAGCCCGCTCTTCATCCTCTTCACCTCGGGCACGACGGGCCTTCCTAAGGGCGTCGTCGTGACGCACGCCAACTTCAGCACAGCTATCCGCCACCAAGCGGACTTTTTCGGATACAACAGCCCGCAGGCGCGCGTGTACGACTTTTCTTCATACGCCTTTGACGCGGCTTGGCTCAACCTGCTCTTCGCGCTGGCCGGCGGTGCGTGTCTGTGCGTCCCGTCGCAGGACGAGCGGCGGGATGACCTGGAGGCGTCCATGGCGCGGTTCAACGTCACGCACGTTGACATGACGCCGACCGCGGCCAGCCTGCTCACCTCTGCGGCAACGGCACGGCTGCACACGCTGACGCTCGGCGGTGAGCGGCTGCTGCCGGCGGATGCCCGGCGATGGTCCCAGACCGTCAAGCATGTCAACAACATGTACGGCCCGAGTGAATGCACAGCCACGGCGACGATTTTGCGCGTGACGCCGGACATGGTGCCCGATAGCATCGGACACGGCGTCGGTGTGTGCACGTGGATTGTCGACCCGCAGGACTCGTCGGTGCTCGTTCCAGTCGGATGCGCCGGCGAGCTTCTTCTCGAAGGCCCTCTGGTCGGCCCTGGCTACCTCGGCCAGCCGGAGAAGACGGCCGCGGCCTTTATCGAGGACCCGCCCTGGCTGGTGCGCGGCGGCCGCCGCGGCCGGCTGTACAAGACGGGAGACCTGGTCCGCTACCACGCCGACGGCAGCCTCATCTTCCTGGGCCGCAAGGACACGCAGGTCAAGTTCAACGGCCAGCGACTCGAGCTGCAGGGCATCGAGCACGTCCTCCAAAATTGCCTGGCAGGTGTCGGCGGCGGCAGCCGCGCCGTAGTCGAGGTCGTCACCCCGTCGCAGGGCAAAAAGGCGGTGCTAGTCGCAGTCTTAGATATCGGCGTCGGGGACAAGGATGCGTTCTTCGCGGCCATGCACGCGCGGCAGGCGGAGATGGAGGAGAGGTTGCTGCAGTCGCTGCCGACCAACATCATAATAAGCGCCTTTATCCCACGCAACGGGTTCCCGCTGACGACGGCGGGCAAGATTGATCGACGCGTTCTGCGCGCGGAAGCGGAAGCGTACACGTTGGAGCAGCTGACGGCGCTCAATCCATACTACACAGTACAAGAAAAGAGGCTGCCAACAACGGACGCCGAGAAGACGTTGCAGGAGCTGTGGGCTTCGACCCTGGGCATTAGTCCAGACACGATTGGTGCCGACGATAGCTTCTTGCGCATCGGTGGTGACTCGGTCAGCGCCATGCGCGTGGTCGGACTCGCACGCCAAAAGGGTGTCTACCTGACCGTGGCCGAGATTCTGAAGCGGCCTCGGTTGAGCGATCTGGCAACCGTCGTTGGTACGCTGATTGAACCTAGCCAACAGGCGATTGCGCCTTTTGCCCTGGTCCGATCTGGTGCCGCCGCGCAGCAGACTCGACTGGACGCCGCCAAGCTGTGCGCAGTCAGCCCGGAGCAGATCCAGGACGTGTTCCCCTGCACGCCATTACAAGAGGGCTTGCTCGCGTTGACGGCACGACGCGCTGGCGACTATGTCGCGCAAGAAGTCTTTCAAGTGCGTCGCGAGATTGACATCCCTCGCTTCCAGGCGGCATGGCAGACCTGGGTGGCCAGCACGCCGATTCTCCGGACGCGCATCGTTGATCTGCCCGGCCAGGGACTCGTGCAGGTCGTCGTCGATGAAGCCTATCCGTGGCCCGCGACAGCCGTCACCACCTCGTCGCAGGACCTCGACTACCACATGCGCATGGACAGCAAGCACTCTATGGGCCTCGGTGTGCCTCTGATGCGCTTCCGCCTCGTCCGGCAAAGCGACGACCGCCACTTTCTCATCTGGACCCTCCACCACGCCCTCTACGACGGCTGGTCCATGTCCATTATGCTGAGCACGCTGGAAAGTACGTACAACGGCATCACGCTCCCGCCTGCGCCCCCCTACCAGGCCTTTGTGCAGCACGTCAAAAGCGTTAGCCGCGAGCAGGTGGCCCAGTTCTGGCGCCAGCAGCTGCAGGACCTCGAGGCTCAGAGCTTTCCCGTGCTCCCGTCGCCGACCTACCAGCCCGACGCAAGCCGGTCCCTCGTCCGTGCCATCAGTGGCCTGTCGTGGCCAAAGACAGACGTCACCCCGACCGTGGTGCTCCGCGCCGCCCTCGCCGTCATCACGGCCCAGTACACCGGCCTGCGCGACATCATCCTCGGCACTACCGTCGCCGGGCGCCACGTTCCCGTGCCCGGCGTGGAGCGCATCGTGGGCCCGACCATTGCCACCGTACCACTACGCGTACAGCTCGACTACACGCGGAGCGCCGCGCACCTACTGACCAGCATGCAGGCGCAAATGGCCGCCATGATTGAGTACGAGCAGGCCGGGTTGCTGCAAATCAGCCAAATCAGCCCCGAGGCCAAGGCCGCGTGCCAGTTCCAGACTCTGCTTGTGGTACAGCCCGACGAGGAGACGCAGACGGCGGCCGGCTTGTTCGCGGCGGATACGGAAGAGGAGGAGGAGGCCAGCACGGAGCAGGGTTTGGCTGGCGCGTTTGACACGTACGCTGTCAACATGATTTGCCAGCTCAAGCAGGGCGGCGTGCGACTGCAGGTCAACTATGATACGAATATCGTGGCGCCGGCGCAGATGGACAAGATGATCGCGCAGATGGAGTTTATGCTGCGCCAGTTTTGCAACGCGGACCTCGACGCCAAGCTGGCGGATTTTATCACCCTCCACACGGCCGACTTGGCGGACGTCTGGACCTGGAACGCGAGTGTGCCTGAGACGGCAAACCACTGCGTCCAGGATCTCATCGCCGCCTCTGTCGCCCAGCACCCCCACGACGTGGCCGTGTGCGCCTGGGACGGGCAGCTGACCTACTCCCAACTTGATACATGGTCGACCCGTCTGGCGCATCACCTGGTGACGCTCAACGTCACCGACTTCGTCCCGCTGTGCTTTGAAAAGTCCGTGTGGACGCCCGTCGCGATGCTAGCCGTCATCAAGGCCGGCGCGGCCGCCGTGGCCATGGACCCGGCACAGCCAGAGGAGCGACTGAAGACGATTGTGCAGCAGGTCAAAGCGACGCTGGTGCTGTCCTCCGCGAACCAGCAAGACATTGTGGGCAGGCTAGTGGCTTCTTCCGTCGCCAGCGCCGTCATCGTAAGCGAGGCGGTGCTGGCGCAGCTCCCGCTGCCCGACCCGGCGGCCACGTTGCCGGCTGTGAAGCCGGACGATGCGCTGTACGTCGTGTTTACGTCCGGCAGCACCGGCAACCCCAAAGGCGTCGTCGTCACGCATGCCAACATCAGCAGCGCCATCCGGCACCAGCAGCAAGCGCTCGGTTTCAGCCAATCGTCGCGCGTCTACGACTTTGCCTCGTACACCTTTGATCTCGTCTGGTGCAATCTCCTGCAAGGCCTCGCCGCCGGCGGCACGCTCTGCATCCCCAGCGACCAGACGCGACGCACCAACCCGCTGCAAGGCATCGGCGCGCTCTCCGCCAACGTCTCGCTGCTCACGCCCTCGACCATTCGCGCCCTCGACACCACCAGCCTCGCCAGCCTCGACACCCTCCATCTCATCGGCGAGTCCTTTCGACAGAGCGATATTGCTAGCATTCCCCCCACGACGGCCGTTTACAACATGTACGGCCCAAGCGAGTGCACGACGTTTGCAACACTACACCGCGGCGGCCCGGAAAAGGTCATTGGCAGGGGTGTTGGGCTGAACACATGGGTGGCCGAGGTGGCCGACCACAACATCTTGACCCCCGTCGGCGGCGTCGGCGAGCTGCTCCTCGAGGGCCCGCTTGTGACGCGCGGCTACCTGGATGAGCCTGAGAAAACGGCCCAAGTCTTCATCGAGGACCCGGCGTGGCTGCTGAGGGGCGGACCGGGCCCGGATCAGGCCGGTCGCCGCGGCCGCCTCTACAAGACGGGCGACTTAGTGCGATACCAGCAAGACGGCAGCCTAGTCTTTATCGGCCGCAAGGACAACCAGGTCAAGGTCAATGGCCAGCGCCTCGAGCTCGGTGAGGTCGAGCATGTCGTTCAAACGTGCCTCCCAAGCAACACGACTGCCAGCGTCGTCGTTGAACTTGTCACCCCCTCCCAGGGCGTCAAGCCCATCCTGGTCGCCTTTTTGAACCTCTCCTCCGCGGCCCTCCAGCCCATCGTTGCTGAACTCACGGACCGCCTCGCCGAGAAGCTGCCCGCCTACATGACACCGTCTGCGTTCCTCCCCGTCCAAGGGTTCCCGCTCACCGCGAGCGGCAAGCTCGACCGCCGTAGCCTGCGCACCGAGGGCGAGGCCCTCACGCTGGAGCAGCTAACGGCCAGCGCGGGTTCGCGGGAGAAGCACGCGCCGCAGACTGACGCGGAGCGGCAAATGCAGAGTCTGTGGGCCGCGGTGCTCAATATTAGCTCGGAGAGTATCGGCAGAGAGGACAGCTTCCTGCGTATTGGTGGTGACTCCATCAGCGTCATGAAGCTCGTCGAGGCCGCGCGCCATCAGGACCTAGTTCTCACCGTGGCTGACGTCTTCAAGAGCCCGCGGCTGAGCGATCTAGCCGCCGGCATTGGCGC
This sequence comes from Cordyceps militaris CM01, assembly GCF_000225605.1. NCBI lineage: Eukaryota > Fungi > Ascomycota > Sordariomycetes > Hypocreales > Cordycipitaceae > Cordyceps > Cordyceps militaris. The sequence goes on from NW_006271970.1 coordinate 4,220,760, forward strand.
GCGCGGCCACGTCCAGGTGCAAGACGTCGCGCCATTCTCGCTCCTGCCACCCGACATCACCCCCGACGAGGCGCGCGCCCAGGCGGCTGCGCTCTGCTCCGCCGTCGTCGCCGCCGAAAATGTACAGGACGTCTTCCCGTGCACACCCCTGCAACAAGGTCTGCTGGCGCTCACGGCGAAGCGCGCGGGCGACTACATCGGTCAGGAAATCTTTACGCTGCACCAGAGCATTGACCTCACCCGGTTCAGGGCAGCGTGGGACGGTTTGGTGGCCGCCACGCCTATTCTGCGAACGCGTATTGTTGACTTACCTGGACAAGGCATCGTGCAGGTCGTGGTCCAAGAACAACCGGCGTGGCCTACGGAGGGCGAGGATGCGGGCAGCCTGGAAGCTTCTGCCAGTATCGATCGACGACAGCCCATGGGCCTGGGCACGCCACTGACACGATTCCGAGTCGTGCGCGAGGCTGGCCACCATCACCTCGTGTGGACCATCCACCATACCCTGTACGATGGCTGGTCGCTGCTGTCGATGCTCAACATCCTCGAGAAGCTGTACAACGGCGAGACCATCCCTTCACCGGTGCCATTCCAGGGCTTCGTCGCTCACATGATCAACAACGACGCCGCGCAGGCCACCACCTTTTGGGGGCGTGAAATGCAAGGCCTGGAGGTGCCCTGCTTCCCCGCGCTGCCCAACTTGCGTTACCAGCCCAGCGCCAGCCAGTCCACCACCCGACACATTACCGGCCTGCGCTGGCCGCGCGTCGACGTGACGCCCTCCATTGCCCTCCGCGCCGCCTGGGCCCTCGTCGCCGCGCAATACACCAGCGTCGACGACGTCGTTTTTGGTGCCACCGTGGCCGGCCGCAGCGCCGCCATTCCCGGCGTCGAGTCCATGGTCGGCCCTGCCATTGCCACCGTCCCGCTCCGCGTCCGGATCGCCAACCGCGCCGCCACGACAGTCGCGCAGTTCTTGGTCGGCATGCAGGAACAGGCGGTCCGGATGATTGAGTTTGAGCAGACGGGCCTGTCGCGCATCAGCCGTGTCAGCGCCGAGGCCAGGGCCGCGTGTCAGTTCCAGACTTTACTCGTCGTGCAGCCAATTGAAGAAACGCAAATCGGCAGCGACTTGTTCCTCCCGGACAGCGAGGATGAGCAGGGCGGCTTCGTCGGGTCCTTTGACACGTATGCGGTCAATGTTGTCTGCGACTTAGAACAAGATGGTCTGCAGCTGCAGATTACCTACGATGAAAACGTCATTCCGGTGGAAACCATGGCGCGAATGACCGCCCAGCTGGAAAATGTCCTTCGACAGCTCTGCGACGCCGATAGCCTGCATAGTACGCTCGCCGACGTCATGTCCATTAACACGCTCGATTTGGACGACATTTGGAAGTGGAATGCCACCGTTCCAGAGGCCCTCGACCGCTGCGTGCACGATTTGATCAAGGAGACGGTCGATAGACAACCGCACACCACTGCCATACACGCATGGGACGGCCACTTGACCTATCACGATCTCGACACGTGGTCCACGCGCCTTGCGCACCGTCTGGTGGACATGGGACTCCGCGCAGGGTCCATCGTGCCCATTTGCTTTGAAAAGTCCATGTGGACGTCCGTGGCCAAGTTGGCGGTGATGAAGGCCGGTGGCGCATCGGCGGCCTTGGATCCGGCCCAGTCAGAAGAACGGTTGGCTACGATTGTACGGCAAGTACAGCCACAGATGGTCCTCGCGTCGTCCGGTTGCCAACAGCTCGCAGAGAGGCTCGTCAAGTCTCCCAGCACAATCATCATTACTGTGGGCGAAGCGCAGCTCAGCCAAATTGCCATCCCGGACAATGCCAGGCTGCCCACCGTGGCACCCGCCGACCCTCTATTTGTGCTGTTCACGTCTGGCACAACCGGCACCCCCAAGGGTGTCATTGTCACGCACGTCAATTTCAGCAGCACGATCCTGCACCAGCACGCCTACTTTGGCTACGACAAGTCCGCTCGAGTCTACGATTTCTCCTCGTACGCCTTTGACGCCGCCTGGCTCAATCTGCTGCTGTCCCTGGTCGGCGGCGCCTGCCTATGCGTGCCGTCGAGCGACGAGCGCCGCAACGACCTCGCCGGATCCATGGAGCGCTTCCAGATTTCGCACATTGACATGACGCCCACAGCCGCCGGCCTGCTGCCGGAGAGCGCCTTGCGTCGGCTGCATACCATGACGCTCGGCGGCGAGCAGCTCCGTCCTGTGGACGCGCAGAGGTGGGCGCGCCTCGTCAAGAATGTGCGCAACATGTACGGTCCCAGCGAGTGTACTGCAACAGCCACGATTCTGAGCATCGATTCCAAGGCCATGGTCAAGGACAGCATTGGTAAAGGTGTCGGCCTCTGCACTTGGATCGTGGATGAAACAGCCACCTCGCTAATGCCCATTGGTTGTGTTGGCGAGTTGCTGCTGGAGGGCCCGCTGGTTGGCCCTGGGTATCTGAATGAACCTGAGAAAACGGCAGCGGCCTTTGTAGAAGATCCTGGTTGGCTGGCCCGTGGAGGACCCAACCATGCTGGTCGCCGTGGTCGCTTATACAAAACCGGCGATTTGGTCCGCTACCATCACGATGGTAGCATCATCTACGTCGGCAGGAAGGACACGCAAGTCAAGGTCAACGGCCAGCGCCTCGAGCTCGGTGGCGTGGAACACGTTATTCAAGAATACCTCGCCAGCACCGGCGGCAAGACTGGCGTCGTCGTCGAGCTCGTCAAGCCCTTACGGGCACATAAGTCGGTTCTGGTGGCCTTTTTAGACACTACAGCATCCCCGGTCCACGAGCTTACCCAAAAGCTGCAGGCCGGCCTAGAAGAGGTCCTGACCCAGTATCTCCCGACCAACGTCACCATTACGGCTTTCCTCCCCGTTGCCGGCCTCCCGCAGACGGCCACCGGCAAGCTGGATCGCAAGAGCCTGTGCGCCACCGTGGAGGCGCTCAGCCTGCAGGAGCTCACAGCCGCCAACATGTACCAGGTCGAGAAGCGCGCGCCAAGCACGGATTCCGAGCGCCTGATGCAGGGGCTCTGGGCGGCGGTGCTGGGGATCGACGCGGAGAGCATCGGCGCCGACGACAGCTTCATGCGCGTGGGTGGCGACTCCATCAGCGCAATGCGGCTTGTCGGGGCGGCGCGCCAGCACGGGTACGTTTTGACCGTGGCCGACGTGCTCCTCCACCCGAAGTTGTCGGATGCTGCGCAGAGGCTGCAGTGCATCGAGGATTATGAGCCCTCCAACGGCGTGCGCAAGGCACCGCTGCAGCTTCTGCCCTCCAAGCTCTCCAGTGCGCGTCTCGAAGCGGTTCTGCAGAAATGGGGCTCGCGGGACGAAGAGGCGCAAGACGTGCTGCCCGTCACGGACGAGCAGGCGCGCAGTCTCTCCATGACGTACTCTGCCTCCCGGAGCATGCTGTTTTACCACGCGCTTGATTGCTCCGCCGAGATGGACTTGTTGAGCATGATCAAGGCCTGCTCGGTGCTCGTGTCACGGTTTGATATTCTTCGCACCGTCTTCATCGTCGAGGGCGACTCCTATTTGCAAGTCGTGCTTCGCTCCTTGAGGTTGGAGGTGCCCACGATTCTGGCAGAGCAGGGGGAAGATATTGAAAAGTGCATGGCAGCCCTGTTGCAACGCGAGTCGTCCAATGCACTGGCATTAGGCGTGCCGCTGACCAAGTTCTACATCATCTATTCTGAGAACCAGCAGACGTACCGCGTCGTCCTGCGTCTATCCCACGCGCAGTTTGATGCCATCAGCTTGGGTCAAATCTGGTCTGCGTTCGAGGACGCCTGCAAGGACGGTGTCAAGGCCAGTTCAGAGCCGGTATCGAGCTTCTCTGCCCATATGGAGTCCATTTCTAGACTCAACAAGCCGCAGACTGTGACGTATTGGCGTGAGCTGCTACAGGGCTCCTCCGTCACGAAACTAAACGAGAGCGCCTCCCATGTCGTCAAGCACGGTGTTGACATGTCCATTACCAAATCCATTCCGCAAAGCCAGCTTCGATCCATGGACTACACCTTTCCCACCGTGCTGGGCGCGGCGTGGGCGTACGTGCTCGCCAAGAGAATGCAGATTGACGATGTCGTGCTCGGAATTCTGACCCACGGCCGAGACCAAGGGGTCAGCGAGGGCGTCTGCGGGCCTTGCGTCAACGTTGTGCCGCTGCGTATCTCGCTCAAGGACAGCGGGCGGGTAGAGGATCTCCTTGCCGCCGCCCACGCGCAGAGGGTCGCCAGCATTGCCCACAGTCAGCTTGGCTCCCGCGAGATTGTCCGCAGCTGCACAGACTGGTCGCAAAACAGCTACTTTGGCACCGTGATTCGCCATAACAGCTACAGCGACGACGAGGCCCAGGCGAGTCGCATGCACATTTTCGAGTCTCTGGGCTCCGGCGCGACGCCCGTTGACATCGACAATGTCGAGGTCCACATCATTGCCGTGTCGAGCAATGGCAAGATTGATGTCGAGGTCAGCTTCGCGGCGAACGTGGTTCCCGCAGATGTGGCCCATCAATTGGCAGCGGACCTGCAGGATACTATTCTGCAGTTTTACAACAGCCTGGACTCGCCTCTGCAGTCACTGCCGGCGCTGCCTCCTTTGAAATGCTCGCTGCCCGTGCGGGCCAAGCCAGTCCACGTCAATGGCATCGAGACCAAGACGGTGCTTGCTGATCGGTGCCCGGCGGCTAAAATGGAGGCTCTGCGCGCGGCTTGGAGAAGTGTGCTCGGGGATGGTGTCAAATTGGACCTGGAGTCTCCCAAGACGTTTTTCGATCTGGGAGGTGATTTGATCGGTGCTAGTGTCATCGCGGCACATGTTGCCCGCGAGGGATATTTGATGACGACCGAGGATGTCTTTGAGCATCCAACTTGGCTGTCGCAGCTGGCGTTGCTCGGTAGTCGCGCGCATTAGGGGAATTTCTGTTTGTTGATACACCAGATGGTGTCAATCGAGGAAGCGGCGGATTCGCTGCCTGCCTGCCTGTCTGCCGAAAAAAAAAAGTATTTCCTTTGTCTATGTCTATAGTTAGCTCATGAATGTACATAATGCCCTTCAGAGATGTTACCATTAAACACATTTGAGTCTGTGATAGGAATAGTGTGACGCTGTTATTGATTAGGGTCGATGTGCCCGCCATGTAATGACGAAATACTACCGCCGATCGACGCGTCCCACCACAGAAAGTCGTCTCCACGAAACCTCAGCTACCCGACAGCAAAATGTCAAAATCTATGCCTTTTATACAGCCGTAAACAGTCTCTCGAGCTCCGGAAAATTTATATCATCATTGTTTTTCACCTCACTGACCCTACATTCAAAATTAGATCTTCTTTGCACAAAAACAACCAAACTCGGACTCGGTGTTTAGGTAGCCCCGATATCCGCAAAAAGCCGCTTGCTGGCCTCTGAATAAGGCTTCCTCCGAGCACAAATCTCGACTAGAAATAGAATAGCCTCAGTCCGCCATTCCCCAACGAACTTTTCACACTTTATGGCTGCACTGTAACCAAACATCAACACCCACACACACCACGACACACAGCCACACGATGCTGCAAAGCCGCATACTCGGTCGAGTCGGCTGCAGCCTGCGCTGTCGCGTGCCTCGCCTCCCGACCTCGCGCATCCCCCACGCCGCGCACCCCTCACAATGGCTCTCGCGGCGCGGCGTCCAGACCGGCGGCCCCTTTCGGCCGATGCGCCCGCCGTCGCCACAGGAACTCGGCCGTCCGCAGGCCGCCAAGCAGTTCCCGCGCGGCCGCAAGTGGACGCGACGTCTACTTTGGACCGCCGCGGTGCTGGGCGGCGTCTACGTCGTCGACACGCAGGTGTACGCGGCGGGGCTCACGCGCACGCTGCGCACCTTTGGCACGACGCTGCTCGTGGCGCTCGACTACAACATCAACTTTCGCGCCGAGCCTTGGTTCGGCGGCTCCGTGGCGGACTTGCACCACCGCAGCGCCGAGCGCATGTCCACTCTGCTGCGCGAGAACGGCGGCCTCTACCTCAAGATGGGCCAGGCGATTGCCATGCAGAGCGCCATGCTGCCGCCGGCCTTTCAGAAAATGTTTGCGCGCATGTTTGACGACGCGCCACAGGACGACTGGCACGACGTCGAGGCCGTGATTCGCGCGGATTTCGGCAAGAGCGTCGAAGAGGTGTTTGGCGTCAGCTTCACGGGCAAGCCCGGCTACGGCGTCATGGAGAAGAAGGCCAGAGCGAGCGCGAGTGTGGCTCAGGTGCACTGGGCGAGACTGCCAGACGGGCGCGAGGTGGCGATTAAAGTGCAGAAGCGGGATATTGCCAAGCAGATCTCATGGGATCTTTGGGCATTCAAGTACGTTTGATCTCGTGGGCGTGCCATGGTGTGTGCTAACGATTTACAGGAGCGTGGCCTGGATCTACTCCAAGTGGTTCGACATTCCTTTCTACAGCCTGATCCCGTACGTGGCCGAACGCCTCGAGCTCGAGACCGACTTTGTTAACGAGGCCAAAAACTCGGACACGATGCGCGACCTCATCAACAACGAAAAGAGCATGCGCGGCCGCGTCTACGTACCCATCACCTACCCGGAGCTGACGTCGCGCCGCGTCATGACGGCCGAGTGGATCGAGGGCGTGCAGCTGTGGGACAAGAAGACGATGACGGCGCGGTGGCTGGGCGGCCGGGGCCAGGGCACGCCCGGCGCGCGCGTGCCGCTGCCCGCCGTCGACATGGACGCCATCCGGCGCGATGTGCGCACGCAGGCGCACGCGGACCACCTCAAGCCGGAGCGGCAGGAGTGGCGGGGCCGCCGGGGCCAGGGCGGGCTGGGCGTGTCAACCACCGAAGTCATGCGCACGGTGACGGACCTGTTTGCGGCGCAAATCTTCACCTGGGGCGTGGTGCACTGCGACCCGCACCCGGGCAACGTCTTTGTGCGGCGGCTGCCGAGCGGCCGCGCCGAGGTGGTGCTCATCGACCACGGGCTGTACGTCTACATGACGCCGACCTTTCGGCGGCAGTACGCCGAGTTCTGGAAGGCGCTCATGACATTTGACAATGACACCATCAGCCGCGTCACGTCGCAGTGGGGCATCAAGGGCCCCGATTTCTTCGCCAGCGCGACGCTGATGCGGCCGTACGAGGGCGGCGGCGAGTCGACGCGGGACGCGTTCCTCATCAAGGACGGGGACACGCGGACGTCGGCGGAGCGGCACTACGAGATGGAGCAGCGCATGAAGCAGGGCCTGCGCGACATGCTGGCGGACGAGGACCGGCTGCCCAAGGAGCTGCTCTTCATCGGCCGCAACATGCGCATCGTGCAGGCGAACAACCAGTTCATGGGCTCGCCGGTGAACCGCATCAAGGTCATGGGCTGGTGGGCGAGCGGCAGCCTGTTCCGCGACCCGCACCTGGGGTGGCGCGCGAGGGCGCGCAACGCATGGCGGCACGCGCTGTTCACGGCCGTCATGGCCGCGTCGGACGTGGCCTTTTACGTGCTCAAGGTGAGGCAGTGGCTGGGTCTGGGGGGCGGCATGGAGGATGTCATGGAGAAGCGCATGAAGGACATGGCGCAGGACATGGGCATTGAGCTGCAAAACGACCTGTTTAGCGGCTGAGGTCATGGAAAAGCGCATGAAGGACTTGGCGCAGGACATGGGCATTGAGCTGCAAAACGCCTTGTTTAGCGGCTGAGGTGGACTGGATTTCCCTTGATATGAGGATGGGGATACACGTGCTTTTTCATATTATACATGGGAGTTTTGGGGCATTTTGCACATGTACTAGATTAGAACATCTCGGCTTCCTTTCTTTGTTTGCTTCCGGATAGACGGGCTAGAATCGTTACACTCTCCCACAATTCAAGTACATTCTACACATCAGCAGCTCGTGCACTCGCTGGTTCCGGGAAGGCAGTGGCAGCATGCCGCTCCCGTACTGTGACGTGCGCAAACGAACAAAGGGCTGTCAAAAACGGCAACAAGTCAGCAGAGTCACATAGCAGGACCGGGTAGGCAAGCCGCCGGCCGGTCCGGTGAGTGATCAATCGGTTGGTGGTCCGCCTCCCGTCCATGCAGGTACGCGCTGGAGCACAAGTGATGCGGGACGGATGCGATGCTACTACTGGTGGGCGGTTTGTCTTCTGTATGTAATATCAGGCTGCAGAAGAAAAAAAAACTCTCTTCCCCCTATTGCTTGCGTGCTCGGCGCGTGACGCTGCCTCTCTGCATCGAATGCTCTGTCAAGCCAGGGCCTGCCATCCCTGTCTTGTCCCTCCTCGGGGCCCCCATTGGTTCCTGCAGTAGTCTCTGCAAGCCCTATGCGCCCCCTTGGGAAAGCCGGATAGCATGTATCATGTAGAGATTTCTTTGTCGAGCCGATGCGGATCATCCCGCTCGAGCACAAGAGATGGATGATGCTGCCAAAAAAAAACCACGCAGGCCAACAGAGGGTTCTAGCGTGTGACTCGGGAGTTTATACAACGGGGGGGATCATGTCATCGACTTGTCATTTTTTGATCTTTGTACAAATCTCTCGGCCAGTTTTTCCCAGGGGACCCCCCTGTCTCCCGTTGTTTTGGGATTGACAGGGTTTGCATTAGACAGGGGCGGTGCCAATGGTTGATGCCGTGGGCAGGCAAATTAAATCATGGGGCAGCTGGGTGCCTGAGATTTTTTCTTATTCGTGAAGAAGAGCAAGAGGCATGTCGGATGTAGATGAAACGGCAAAAGCCACATTTCTGCTGACGTGCAGGGGATGCGTGCCATTCTTTATTCTTTCCAGTCTAGAATGCCGGATACCGGTAGGACAGTCTTCCGCCGTCAGTCTTCTGCCGAACATTGTTGCGGCGCCAAAAATAGGTGAATCAAACCAATGCAGTGTCTCGGCCTAGATCATATTACCTCATTGGTTCCGCTAGTTAGCTGGCTCTGGAGCAACTCGGCTCTGGAAAGCGACTTTTGCCCTTTGTCAAATTGTCACTCGCAGTAATAACAAGTCCAGATGAGCGCTGGTGGAGCCAAGAGGCAAACCTACCAACTCATAAATGAGTGAGCTGCCTTTTTTCTCAGTCTGATTTGCTGGCGTCGCAAGAGGCGGCCCCTTATTCATCTCTTCCCCTCCACTGTGTAGTTATGCGCAGCCAAGTGTGTGGAGCAGGGCCGCGAGGTTAAATATGTTATGTACTTACTGTACAAATTATGGTAATGCGAAACGGGCGTCCTTTTGGGTTTCTGATATGGGCAGCGGCCGCTTTTCAGTGCTACCAGACTGACCTTTCTGAATTTTCTTCTTTGTTCCAGGGCCAAAATGTCCCTCATCGCTACGGATATATTGGGCGCACTGGCCCTGGAGGGGAACTCGTTATTACCAATTATTAGCGTCAAGCTTGGCCTGTGGATTTGCTGCGTAGCGAAACCTGGGGAGGGACCCAGGGGCACCAGGTGAAGAAGACAAAGTGCTCACTTCAAAAGGAAAAGGCTTGAAAGGAAAGGGAGAAGAGTATGAAGAGGGCCGGTGGTGATGGAGTCGACAGCAGACATGCGCCCCTAGTAGGATAGGGCGCAAGGCTTGGGGACGAGGTGGCATTTTCGCTCAGTTCGATTTGGTCGAATAATAATGAGCATCGCATATAGTTATGTAGATTGGAATCCCATCAGGACCATCAGCAGATGTGTCTCTGTTGAATCGCCGACTTGCCACGACGATCTATCCTATCTGTCTTCCTTTGGCAATTGCTGTCCAGGGACCAGGGGCGAGTGGGCTAATTCAGTGGCGGCCGAGTGGATTGCAACTACGAATAGTGGCTGCCTTTCCCTGTAGATTATTTGTCTAACTAGTCGTTGAGTCTTGTGAGTCGCTGCAGGTACGGCAACGTGGGAGGAGCCTTGGAGGGGTCGCCGCCCACCAAAGCCCCGTGGAAATCTCTCGGCGCGCGTCGCTGGGCGCATGGGATGGTTGCTTGATTGGGTGGCCAGAGTGCGCGTTGAAACGAGTGCTGCGCTGCGTGGTACGAGTTGGTTGGCGGCTTGCGCTGTGAGACTGAAAAGGAGACAGCGAGCAGAGAAGAGACGAGGGAGCGTCGACGAGTCGGCAGAGAGACACGAGCCTTTCTTTGACGCAATCATGCTTGCTTTCCAACAACTGTGTTTGTTCCGCACAAAGTATGCTTTTGCGCACGTCCGTGTCTTGCGGCGCTGCGACTAGTTAGACTGGAGCTTGAACGACGAGACGGAGTGACTGTCTGTTGCTCGTTAGTAGGCTGTTAGCACATGTACCGTTGCAACTTAACTTGTAGTCCGTCCGTCCGTCCGTCGTACAGCTGCCGAAGCTAGATTCTCAAGGTCTCAGAGGCCCAACTTGCAAAAGCCGCCCACAGTCGTCCAGGGTCCCCTCCCATCCCGTCGCACAGCCACTACCTGTACCTACCCAGGTACTCCGTCCTCCCCAGGTTGCTACTGGTACGCCGTACTGATAGTGCATCCAACTCGTGCCGCCTCCTTTTTGTTGCTTGATCCTCTCTCTCGACGTCTTTCCTATTTCTTTTCCTCCTCCTCCATCGCTGTCCTCTTCTGCTGGCTGCCCCCATTGTCGCCGTTTGTCACCCCATTCTCCCCCGACAACTAGCTTTCGCTTTGACGACGCACTAGCCACCCGCCTGTGGCTGAACGGCTTCGCACTCCCCCCCTGCGCCACGACACCCGTTGAAGCTGCGTTTGCTAACGGTACCGAGTACTTGGCCGATATTGGCAAAAAGAAAATATACCTCCATCGAGTAGAGAGCCTCATACACTCGTTTTTCCTCTTGCATCCTCCTATGCGCCACCAGTTTTGACCCGTCTCTCGCCGGCCGTTTTGGTTTCTGTATCCATACTCTTGCATTCATTCATTCATTCAACACCTAGCTTGCTCGCGCTACACGCCTTCCTACCTCCCTAGGTGTCTGCTACCCACCGTTTCCTTAACCGCCTCGCCTCGACAAACGGCGCCCACCTTGGCAATAGCTTCACACCTTCGCTCAACCCCTCCTTCCCTTCGCTCCCCTCGCCATGGAGCCTTCCGCAGACCCCCCCGCCAACCGGCGTCCCAGCTTCGGCAGCCTCCTTCGGCGCTCCAAGAGCGGCGACATGGGCAAGAAGGCCCAGGCCGCGCGCGAAGCCGAGCTCGAGCGCCAGCGCCAGCGCCGTCCGCCTCGCATTCCCGACTTTGCCAACAGCACCGGCCAGCAGCTCTCCAAGGCCCTCAGCACACAGCTGCGTCTCGATCCCGAGCATTTCGCCTCCAACGGCCCCCAAGTCCCCTACAACGGGCCCAATCACTTTAACCAGGGCCGCCACGACGGCTCCGTTGGCACCTCCCGCACCTACACCACCAGCGCCTCCCCGCCCCCCATCCCCGGGCTTCACCATCCTGTCCAGCCGCCACCCTTCGATCCATACGCCGCCACCGAGAGCATGACGCACCGGGGCAGGTATAGCTACGCCAGCAGTGCCATCAGCACCATTAACAGCCCTAGAAGGGTGCGTCGTCGCAAGGATCCTACTCCCTTCAAGTAAGTCGTTTGCTTTGCTCACTCACACGCGACCGTGGTTCCTGCCTTGTGCCACGGCCACAATCTCCTCTTTCGGAACAGCCTCGTATTCCTCCGCTGTTACACCACCGCTGACTCGACCCCTAGTGTACTCGTCATTGGCGCCAAAGACTCGGGAAAAACATCGTTCCTCGAGTTTCTCAAAACTGCCCTCGCCTTGCCTCCCAGGCGCCGTCCTAGGAAGCAGGAACAGCCAGAGTACCAGGCACCGCTTCCTGCCGAAGGCAACTTTGTTCCTCACTACCTCGAGACGGAGATTGATAATGAGAGTATTGGCCTGACCATTTGGGACTCGGAAGGCCTTGAGAAAAACATCGTCGATCTCCAGCTCCGAGAAATGTCGGCCTTTATCGAAAGCAAGTTTGATCAAACCTTTGCCGAGGAAATGAAGGTGGTGCGCTCGCCTGGTGTGCAGGACACCCACATTCACGCCGTCTTTCTCATGCTCGATCCCGCTCACATTGACCGCAACATTGCCAGCGCTCGCAAGGCGCAAGCGCACGCTGACGGCCACCAAAATGGCTTTCGCTCCGACAATGCCAAAATTACCGGTGCCCTTGACCACGATATGGATCTCCAGGTCCTGCGTTCGCTTCATAGGAAGACGACCGTGATCCCTGTCGTTGGCAAGGCCGACACCATCACTACCAAGCACATGAACGTCCTTAAACGCGCTGTTTGGGATAGCATCCGCAAAAACGGGCTCGACCCACTCGAAACTCTCGGTCTCGAGGACGATTCCAACAGCGTCATCAATGAAGAGGATGAAGAGGCCGAAGTCGACTCTGATACACTGCCCCAGGAGATTGGCGATGATTCCCCCACGTCTCCTGAGTTTAACCCTATCAAGCGCTCCCCCGGCAAACGAGTCTCGTCGCAGAGCATGATTCGACACAAGGCTTCGCAAGAAAACAAGGAGGAGGAGCTACCATTTTTGCCGCTCTCAACCATCAGCCCCGACCTCTATGAGCCCAGCGTCGTCGGCCGGGAATTCCCCTGGGGCTTCGCCGACCCCTACAACGAGAAGCACTGCGACTTCCAGCGACTCAAAGAGGCTGTCTTCAGCGAGTGGCGCACCGATCTGCGCGAAGCCAGCAAGGATCAGTGGTATGAAGGCTGGCGAACTAACAAGCTCAAACACCGCGAAAACTCGTACCGTCGTCGCTAGGGGACCTTCATCTACGACGCTGATTTGCCTTTGCTCATCAAGTTTATACCATGACCAACGTTGCGCTCCTGTCAAAGTACAGAATAAGCAATGCGATGATTCCGCACCTGCAACTTTACCTTTGTTTCATGCTCTTCTCTTCTTAAAACCTTGGAACTCTCGGTCATGGATTGACTGCGACGGATCCGAGTATCCTCTTTTGCATTTACCCGCTGCGGCACTGTTGAAGTGCTCCGTCATGCGACACGCCTTATTTTCTTTTTTTCTTTTGCAAATCCTCTATACCCATTGTATCAGGATTTATTCTACGAACTTGTCCACTCATGGCCCTTGACGTCTCTCATTAAGCCCCCTTTCACACTGACTTTTAACCGACCTTTTTTGTCTTTTTTTGTCCACTTTTTAGCGCTGAGATGTTCTGCGACCAAGGTTGCCCTTTGCAACATGCACCTGTTTTTATATGTTTTTGTCTTGTCCCCGTTCTTGGAAGGGGATTAAAAATTTGCGTTGGGAGCCGTCGATTGGACGCGGCAGATTGAAGTAGTGCAATATACAACCAACATGTTGACATGAATTTCGACATTCGTATCTTCACCGTCGTGGTGGCTCCTGTTTCTTATTCTGTATTTGCCATAAGGGGATCGTTGAAATAGTTGGAGATTCTAACGTGTGTGCTTGTGGTAAGAAACAAGGAGTGACTGCTTAATAATGAAAGCGCAGGTTGAATCGCACGGTAGCTTAATAAGTGTAAATGCAATCACCTTGATCCCAACATTCATCCGGCAAATATACCATGTCCCATCATTGCTCCCTTGCCGCTGTCCCTACACTCTACCTCGCTTCATGCCAGCTTCAACAATAGTTCATCATGTTCAATGCGAATCCCTGACGCCGCCCCCCTCTCTCACACACGTTCCATCAAGATCCCAGACACCACCGCCGCCCTTAGGGAGTGTCCATCGGGTTCATCGCCGTATTGGTCGGTCTCCCCGCCGCGTCGACATCCTCCTCCCTTCGGCGCGGATTCTTGCCGTGCTTGCGCACCTTTTCCCGCTCCTTGATGCCGAGCGCGACCACGTCGAAGCCGGGCGGCAGGCGGAGGTCGTGAATGAGCAGGTCCACCTTGATGTTGCGCGCCTTGTCGCGGTACGCCTGCTGGTCGCGGGGGTGTTGGAAGCGGTCCTGGCACCGTTCAATGGTGCTCCACTTGCCGTAGTGCTCCGCGACGAGCGCGATGAGCGCGGCCTCGTCGTGGGCGGACCACGGGTACCGCCGGCGGCCCGTGTGGGTGACGACGGTGACGGGGCGAGTGGTGGCGGCGGCGGC
>NW_006271970.1:4234966-4254221 GCF_000225605.1 Cordyceps militaris CM01
GGCGGCGGTGGGCGCGCGCGCGCTGGGCACCTGGCTGCGCTGCCCGAGGAGATGCTGGGCTTCGTTGCGCTGGCGGCGCTTCTCGAGACGGGCGAGCTCGGAATGGGTCCGCCTGTCCGACTCAAACTCGTCGTCGTCGTCGTCGTCGTCGTCGCTGAGGCTCACCTGGTCGCGGCTGCGCTTGTTGCGTTGTGGGAACGGTAACGAGCTGTGGTGGATGACGGGGCGCTGGCGTGACGAATGTGTGGACAGTGCTGCCGCACCGTGGTCTACGGGAAGGATACCGTGGCCGATGTGCTGGTTGGACGGTGGCGGCGCGGCTGCGGCGCCGCGTTGGGCCTGCATCAGGGTTTGGATATCCGAGGCATCTCGGAAGAGACTGGTACCGGCCTTTGCGCTCGCGAGGCGCACAATGGGCTGCGACTCGCCTTGATCATCTTCGTCGTCATCGTCGTCGTCATCGTCATCACCGTCGTCGTCGGCGTCCTCGGGTGCGTCGTGGAACTCCTCGGCGCCTGCGTCGTCGGTCGGCGTCTCCTGCTGGTTGCGCCGCAGGGCCTCGTCCAACTCCAAGGCAACGGCCTGTATGCGGACTAGCAGATCGTGCGCGGGAAACAGCTTGGTGCGAAACAGGGATATATTCGCAAAGGCGGCCTCGTGCTGGCCAAAGTGCTTGAGGAACTTGGCGACCCGCGTCCAGCAGCAGCGCTTCTGCGCCTCGTCGCTCGCCAGGCCGGCGACTGGGCGATACGGCCCTTTGCGGACGGCATCTCTCAGCGCCTTTCTGCGGGCATCCACCACTTCTTTTCTGTGGGCATCGTCGCGCGCCTCGCCGAGGGCATCCCTGAGCGTCTCGTCGGAGAGACCCTCCTGAGGAACGCAAAAGACGTCATACGCCATGGTGTAGGCGTCCTGGTTTGTCTTGGCGCTGGCGAGCGCGGCCAGCAGACGCGCAGCGCGAATGTCGAGCGCCAGAAGGACCTGGGTCTGTGTGGCATGGGGAAGCAGGTCGTCGTCACCGAGTAGCAGCTCGTTGAAGTGCGTGTCGAGGAGGGCGAGCTTATCGGCGTCGGCGAGGCGCGACGCTTTTCGTTGGTCCTGGGCGCCGCAGTAGACGATTTCTAGCAGCGTCGCGAGATTGGCGAGGATGAGCGCTTCT
The DNA here is from genome assembly GCF_000225605.1 of Cordyceps militaris CM01. NCBI lineage: Eukaryota > Fungi > Ascomycota > Sordariomycetes > Hypocreales > Cordycipitaceae > Cordyceps > Cordyceps militaris. Next base: position 4,236,126 of record NW_006271970.1, read on the forward strand.
TTAAAACGGGCGACGTCTGTGGCAGACAGTTCGGCGTGACTGTTAAGCCACGACGTGGGCAAAAAGGGCGACCACGAGTCGTCGACGATGAAGTGCTTACGCACAGTGCGGAGCGCATCCAGAGCGAGCTCGAAGGTTCGGCGCGCAAACTTCTCGGTGTCCCCAAAGACACGGTATTGAGAAAAAAGATCAAGCGCCGCCTTGGGAATCTTGTCGAGGTGCTGTAGCATAAATTGCACGTCTTCCTCGTCGACTTGGATGAGAGCCTCTTGCTCGTCTCCGTTGCCGACCTGAACGAGAGCCCCTTGCTCGTCACCGTCATTCTTCTGCTCATCGACTTCCTCCTTGCCGTCTTCGTCTTCCTCTCCGTCATCGTCGTTTTCTTCGTCCTCATCATCGTCCTCCTCGTCTCGGGGACGGTCCGAAGGAATGTCCAGATCGCTTGCCGCCGCGCCGCGTGGAGGGTTCTTGCGGGGCTTGGGATCATGAACAATCGAGGAGCGAACTTGGACCGGCAGCTCTGGCGCAGGTGATTTTCTCATGGCGGCGCGCGTTTTGGTTGCCATGCCGCGTTCTGGCTCGGCTGGAACAGCATCCTCGTCGCTCTTGCGTGACCGGCCTCTGGTACGTCCTGTGGATCTGCGCACCGGCGCGGAGGACGTGGGCACGGTCTTGGCTGCGCGGAGTTTGGGGGGCATGGTGAGGTTGTGGGCGATGATGATGATGATGATGATCTAGGGGGGTACGCGAGCGTGAAAGCTTGTGCTGGGGAAGCGTGAATGGATTGTTGTGAGGTTGAGGGAAACCTTGCGGTCAGGGGTCAAAGGGCAGAATTTTGAGATGTGTGAATGGTTTTTTCCCAAGAAATTATATGTACAAAGGGGTGTAACAGGTAACCTTCTCTTGTTCAACGCCATCAAGTGCTCATTTACTGTTGTTGTGGTGCACTTGTGTTGTTTCAAGGTCGACGACGGAAGCTGGAAAATTGGTCAAATGGTCCGAGCTTATTTGTTATTGTGGGTCAATTCGCGATTCCGGGTTAGGGTTAGGGTAGGGGTAGAACTGGATAGGTAGGTATGAGGTAAGGTCAAGGGGGCAAGGACAGAGGGTCAAGGTCTACCTGATCCAGTAACCAGCAACTACGGCCAAAATACAAAATAACCTGCAATTCTAGTTTCATTGTTGCCAAGTGTTTTTTTCGCCCTGAGTTTATTCAACATCACCCCGCGTTCCTGCTCGACTCTCATTACTCTTATCAGCACAAAGATAAGATGGCAGGGCATCCATTCGGTACGTACCACCTTGCCTCGACACCGCTCTTGCATCTTGTCGCAAAAACACCACTCTTTCAGCTCACCATTTATTAATCATATTCGGAACTATGCACAAGGAGTCGTCGACATTTTTTGCACAGCCACGCTGCACTCAATCAGATGCCAGATAACGGCTGTCAGAAGCATTTCACTCTCGCCGCTGGTCATCTGCACCACTAGCTCACGAGCTAGAAGACGACGCACAATGGTGGTGCTATTATCAGGATGCTATCAGGCAATCGGCAGCGTGCAAATGTGGTTCTAATGGTCTGCTATATGAAACTTGCTACATACATACCCTCCCCCCCCCCTCTCGCAACCAGCCAGCCACCGAATCAACGCCGCCGAAGCGGAGCGACCATCAGACGATGCAGCCCGACCACACCTCGAGGTGAAGCTGACGCCAGCGCCAGCGCCTCGCTCGAGCTTGGCTGCTCGGACATACAGGTAAACGTCGTTCACAACCTGCCGATCCACCACATCGACGGAGCCCGGACTAGTTGCCCGATTCGACGTTTATGTGGCCTTCTTCTTTGACAACTTTTCTTGCTCCCTTCCAAAAAGACCCGTAAGATAGGCGGAGCGCATCACGAAAACAAACGTCTAATACGGTGGAGAGCCCCAGGGCCCCCCAGCTCAGTTAGCGGAACTGACTACTGGAAGAAACGCAGCGACCTGGTATCGACTCTGATGATAATGCGTATTGTAGATTGGCTTACCGTAAACCCAATATTGCCCCAGGTCATCGCGTTCCACGTTTGTGGCTGCATCACCCGCTGCTTGCCCAGCGCCAAGCATGTGAAAGCAAGATGGCCAATGTCACCGAGCCACAACGCAACAAGATAACTTCTCACCACCTTGATCTCGGAAGTTGTCGCAAGCACGGCCAGCCCGACAAAGCACATGAGGAGATACATGTTACCTAGCTGTTGCGCCATGACAATGCTGTGCTCTGATGCAGGAAGCACCTGCCTCTCGGGCAGCTGTTCAGCGATGAACCATGCTGGGTCCCAGATAGCGCCGACGAAGCCAGCGACTCTGTGCACGGTCAGTTGCCATGAATTTCTTGGGTGTCGTGGCCGTGTGTTGGCCTGCTTGCCCCCTGTGCGCACTCACAAAGAAATCGGCTCGATGATGGTAAACGTCACCCGAGGAATCGTGGGCATTTGTGAAGCCATTGCGCCTCTTATCACGGCCTCAGCCTCAACACTCTGCAAATGCTAGAATAATGACGCCACCGGCAAGCAGCTGCCAGATGGCTGCAGGTCGCAAACAGGGTATGTGCCTTATCGACCAACCGCCAGTCAGCGTCTGAAGCTTGTGATTCCGAGCCGCGATCCACAATTCGCTGGGTTCGGGGCGTTACGAGAGCAAAGGTGTGACAATTGAGATACCCGGAATGAACCGTACGACGTGGGCGCGACGTCGGCTTGTCAGGCGGCGGAGTGCGTGTGTCAGAAGCTTAGAGGAGCGCAGAGTGGCACGGTGCATGTGGCCCCCGCGCCGGACAGACGGGAATGGTATAACAGCCGCTTTTCAGCTTAATTGCAGGGCTGGTCTTGAAGGCAAAAGGGGGGTCCGTTGAGCCTCCTGTCTGTTGACGAGTGACGACGGAGAGACGGAGAGTAGGTTTGGTGCCGGCCCCAGCACCCACAGAAACCTAGGATGGTCTAGCGGGCGGGGATTTGCGACTTTCGTAGAGATGATAATAACAAGCGAGCGTAAAATCGTATAGCAAAGGGGACTAGTTACGGATACTCGGGTGGATTGCAACTGGCAAGACGGCTGTTTGGTCGCTGGCACGGTTACTGGGCCGTGGGCCGCAGAGCCAAACCGCCAAAGCCTCCACCACATCCGGCTGCCATGTGACAGTTTCACGTGTCACTGCGACAGAGACAAACCACTGCACCGCCAACGCAAAGCCTCGATTCGGCCTTGCGCTTGCTTGTGCATCGGTCGCAGATGGACCCATCCTTAATCCGAGGATGGGACGAGACCACTTTGTCTTGCAATCTTCGACTTCTTCTTAACTTCCTCCTTGCCCGCCTCCATTGCCACCCTGTCTCCCTCTCGGCTCTTGATCCCAAGCACACCAATGCCCCCCGGGACATCGCCCTGACACTTGCCCACGATGGCTACCATCGAACCGCGCCTGATTCACCTCTTGAACGAGTCGACATCGACTCCTCACCACTCCCATCCGGACCTCCCTCCTCTGCACGCCCTGCCGCTGCACGCCCACGGTGACAGGCCTCTACCGAGGCTGGACCGCGATGTAAACCGCCATGCCGCGTCACATCCGTATCCCATTCGCCTGCTTCTCGACGACTCCGACTCGGGCGAGTCGCGGCAAGGTCATGGAGCCTACCGCGATGACAGTCCCGAGGGCCCCGACGATGTCTACCACAAGAAGCGCAGCCGTGCTACCATGCACGTCAAGGATGACTTCGTGCAGCTGCCGCAGCCACTCAAGAAGCAAAAGGCTACACAGCAGGCTCTAGTCATGCCACCCATTATCAACGGCCTCCACGAGCCGCCGCCCCATGCAGCGCTCTTCCCACCCATCTCCTCGACAAATTACGACAACGACGCCAGCCAGATGAAGTTGATGCACGACTTCAACAACCACAGCAGCCCTGACGAACGCTCCCACCGACGAGGCTCCTCCGAGACAGACAAGAGCTCCTCCAAGGGCCGCAAGCGCGCCGCAAAACCCCGACGCAAGTGGACAGACGAGGAGACCAATCACCTTCTCCTCGGCGTGAATCGTCACGGCGTCGGCAAGTGGACCAATATTTTGGAAGACCCCGACTTTGCATTCAACGAACGCACTGCCGGCGACCTGAAGGATCGCTTCCGCACTTGCTGCCCCGAAGAGCTCCGAGGCGCCACCAAGGGCTCTCGATTTGAACGCCGTGTGGAAGGCAACAGCAAAAGCAGTTCTCGCAAGGGTCTCCACTCAGAAAATATCTTGATCAGCGAGGAAAAGTCTCGCACCAAGAGCTCAAAGAGTCCTATTGATCCCGAGTCGCCCAAGCACAAGAAGAGCCGCGCTCATCGCAAGAACATGGAAGACTTGGCTGAACTCGGCATTCACGGCCCGTTTAAAAAGTCTCATCGGCGTGAACGCCGACCTTTTACAGAGCAAGATGACCATGAGATTCTCGAGGGTCTTGATCACTATGGCCCAGCCTGGACCAAAATTCAACGCGACCCTCGCTACCATCTCTCCACCCGGCAGCCTACCGATTTGCGTGACAGAGTCCGCAATAAATACCCTGCCATCTACCAGCGTATCGAAAAGGGCACCTTTCAATCCAAGGATTCATCCCGGGGCAACGACATTATGGAGCCTTCGGTCAACATGTCCATTGACAACTCGCTGAAGCGCTCCAAGGTTGCTGCCATGCCCAGCCGCCGCGGCTCCCGCGACGAGGCGGCGAGATGGCCTGCTCACCTCACTGAACCTGAATATGCCCAGCCTTCTAACTTTGAGTTTGGAGAGGTTGGGGCAAGTCACTTCATGGGCGGCGAGATGGATATTTCCAGACTACTTTTGGACGATCCCCGAATGGCTCACAGTCAGGGTCGGCAAGGCGAGCTCTCCGGACCTTCGTCCCCTACCGCCGCCGGCGTGGACCCTCGCCGTGACCGTTACGAATATGCACTTCGGTGCTGAAACATCATTGGACATGGAACAGAATTGAACACGCCACTTATTTCAACATGGTATATACTACGGATAATGTTTTTTTTTGAGGAGTTTGGACTGTGATAGGACATCGAATGGGATCATGGCGCATGGTAATTTGATTTGACTGATACCAACAATATAGAGGGCTACGGGACACAGGCAGTCTCAAAGGGAACAAACGGACCCAGCTAGTCGGCCGCTCTTGAAGCAGGCAGGGGAAGAATGAATGCCACCAGCAGTTGGCAGCTGATAGCATCTACAAACACCTACCACATACAAAAGCAGTTTATTAGCGAGCGATTCATAGTCTAGTTCGAATAATATAGCCTGCCCTGCAGGCATTATATCTACAATCATGAGAACTTTACATGTGAAGGTGGCAAGGGGGCGATTGGACCCGTTTACCCAAAAGACAATGAACCTCGGCACGGGGCGCTGGGGCAAGAAGTAAATTGAGGCTCCACCGTCCAAATTGACGTTATCGCCATGCCCACACGTGATCAAGCGCGTGACTTGACGGACACCCCACAGTTCCCAGCTGCTAGGGCACAAAGCCCCCAGCAGACGACGCTAGGCCAAGCGAGGATCGAAAAAATTGTGCGTGCCCCAGCGGAGCACATCTTGGTCGTGTTGACGGAGCCTGCCTCAATTTCTAATTTTCTGCATCCCGACTAACTACACAGCCAAACCGACAAAATGGCCCGCGGAATGTAAGTCGACACTCCAAATCGAAATGCGGCATTGAGAATCCGGCATTGCTGTTCGGGCAATGCTCCGAATGATTCGATGCTGCAGCTCGCCTCCGACAACACTTGCTCCTCAGCAGCCGTCTCTCACATCACGACCAACCCATAACTGACGAACCTCGCAGCAAGAAGCACCAAAAGCGTCTCTCAGCCCCCAGCCACTGGCTGCTGGACAAGCTGTCGGGCGTCTACGCGCCCAAGCCCTCGGCCGGTCCTCACAAGCTGCGCGACTGCATGCCGCTCATCGTCTTCATCCGCAACCGTCTCAAGTACGCGCTCAACTACCGCGAGACGCGCTCGATCCTGATGCAGCGCCTCATCAAGGTCGACGGCAAGGTCCGCACCGACATGACCTACCCGGCCGGCTTCATGGACGTCATCTCGATTGAGAAGACGGGCGAGAACTTCCGCCTCATCTACGACACCAAGGGCCGCTTCACCGTCCACCGCATTCAGGCCGAGGAGGCCGAGTACAAGCTCGGCAAGGTCAAGCGCGTCCAGCTCGGACGCGGCGGAATCCCATTCTTGGTCACGCACGATGCCAGAACGTGAGTTTCTGTTAGACATCATTCAGCCGTTGGATCAAGCTTTGGTTGATTTCGGGGAATTTGGGGCGTTTGACACGCAATGTTACTCTCCATGACTATCCTTTCATGATTTGACTCATGATTTGGCTTTCACGATTGGTCTTCCATGATTGATAGCTCCATCACGGGTAATTCCATGATTGGCAAAAGAGAATGAGAGGAGGTTACTGAACCGCTGTCTCGTCTGCCTGCTGTGGCAGGGTCAGACAGGCGGCGGGGAATCAGTGACGCCTCGCCGTAGAATTGCTCCCACGCTCCCCGAAACTCCCATCGTCTTTTTCTGACGAATGTAATGGTAAATCCCTTCGTCGCATTTTTGCTAACATGGTAAATCCAGCATCCGCTACCCCGACCCCTCCATCAAGGTCAACGATACCGTCAAGATTGACCTCGCCACCGGCAAGATCACCGACTTTGTCAAGTTCGACACTGGTGCCATTGCCATGGTCACCGGCGGTCGCAACATGGGCCGTATCGGTGTCATCACCCACCGCGAGCGCCACGACGGCGGCTTCGCCATTGTCCACATCAAGGACGCCATCGACAACACGTTCGCCACCCGTGAGAGCAACGTCTTCGTCATTGGCCAGGATAAGCCCTGGATCTCGGTGCCCAAGGGCAAGGGTGTCAAGCTTACCATTGCTGAGGAGCGTGACCGCCGCCGCGCTCTGGCCTAAGTCTATCATGATGATGATGGTTTGGGTGTAGAAGAGTAAAAAAAGATGGCATGTGCACAGGAGTCACGGATTTGAGGTTTCTGTTAGTCGGGGGACGATATACCACGTCCTTATAGCCATAGGCAAATATGAGAAAGCAAGAATCTTCCAATGAAACCGTTGTTGTGACTGCTAATATTATTGGTCGTAGTGGTGGAGACTGTCATCCTATCTCGCAGCGTGTTGTCCCATCTCATGGCTTGTTGAGATGGTTTATGATACCTCTCAGCCGGTCAGTACTTGCCAAGGGCAATCATCTCCCTGAGCGACCTCGCTCGACTGCAAACCTCTGTGGCTGTTGTTTTGGGAGGCTATTATTCCATCTGCCGGTATATTATCCGATTTCCCCGCGAATCGTAGGAGCAACGTGGGGGTTAGCGTCGGTGGCTGCGGCCGAGCTGAGCGACGTCGGAATAGGATTTCCGCCAGGCTGGCATGTGTATAAAACAAGGCAACACTTGTAATGTATTCGATACATACTACGCTCCAGAAAAAAGATGCTACGTTCATTGTGTAAATCTCGCTTTCGCGGTCGGCGCTTCGCCGTGCCCAGCCGCCAATGCCAGTCCACCACGACTCACAGTGCCAAGTCGGCTTCTTCGTGGTCCAGCGGCGCTTTAATCGGCATCGCCACAGCTACAGGTGCTATCGGGTGGAGTGTCGCACAGTGGCAGACGGAGAAAATCAGCAGCCAAGTTCATTCTGGCATTCCTAGCGCTGTTGGCGGACAGCGGTTTGCGACACTGTCGGAGATGAACAAGGCGGGTTCTACACCCCTTCACCGAAGCGACATTTGCTAACGGGAATGAATAGGCCATCAGAGAGATTGTGTCGGAACTTGGAAATGAGGAGATTATCTCCACAGATGATGAAGACCTCAAAAGGCACGGATACTCCGAATGGTCTACCGTCAACCCCGACACGCTGCCCGTAGCCGTTGCCTACCCGCGGAGCACGGAAGACGTGGCCGCTATTGCGCGCATCTGTCACACCTACCGCGTGCCTCTGATCGCCTTTTCCGGGGGCACGAGCCTCGAGGGCAATTTTTCCGCGCCGTATGGCGGCATCAGCGTCGACTTTGCGCACATGGACCGCATCCTGCAGCTCAACAAGGACGACATGGACGTGGTGGTGCAACCGAGCATCGGCTGGCAGGACCTAAACCAGGCGCTGGCTGACCGGGGCGCGGGACTGTTTTTTCCCGTGGACCCCGGCCCGACGGCCAAGATTGGCGGCATGATTGGGACCAACTGCTCGGGGACGAATGCCGTCCGGTACGGCACGATGAAGGACTGGGTGATCAACTTGACGGTGGTGCTGGCCGACGGGCGGGTCATCAAGACGCGGAGAAGACCACGCAAGTCTTCGGCGGGGTATAATTTGAATGGCCTCTTTGTCGGCTCAGAGGGAACCCTGGGCATTGTGACAGAAGGTACGTCGAGGTCAAGTTGTAACAGTTGCGCCGCGAGGCAGAGCGCTGACAGATTGCCAGCCACGCTGAAACTGGCCGTCATCCCCGACGCGTACTCTGTGGGCGTCGTATCCTTTCCGACTATTCGCGCGGCCGCGGCTGCAGCCGCCGGTGTCATGCGGGCTGGCGTCCCCGTCGCTTGCATGGAGATCATGGACGACGTGCAGATGCGCGTCGTCAACCTGAGCGGCCACACGGCCCCGCGGACATGGAAAGAGCTGCCCACGCTCTTCTTCAAGTTTTCTGGGTCCAAGGCGAGCGTTGCGGAAAACATTTCCACGGTGCAGGCCATCACATCGGAAAACGGTGGCGAAGAGTTTGAGTTTGCCAAGGACGAGCGGGAACAGAAGCTGCTGTGGTCTGCCAGAAAAGAGTCACTCTGGTCCATGCTGGCCCTCCGAAAGGCTGACGAAGATGTTTGTAAGCAATGACGACCACCTCTTTCGCTTTTCCTTATTTCTTTTACGATGTTTTGCTTCTAACAGATTGGGCTAGGGAGCACCGACGTCGCCGTGCCGCTGAGCCGCCTCGCCGACCTCATCGAGGTAAGCAAGAAGGAAATGGACGACCTGGGCATGTTTGCGAGCATCCTGGGGCACATCGGAGACGGAAACTTTCACGAGAGCATTCTGTACAACCGCAATGACCCCGAGGAGCGCGCGCGGGTGGCGCGCTGCGTGCACAACATGGTGCACCGTGCGCTCAACATGGAGGGCACATGCACCGGCGAGCACTCGATTGGCTGGGGCAAGAAGGCGAGCCTGGTTGCGGAGCTCGGACAGGAGACGGTGGACGTAATGGCGACGATCAAGCACGCGCTGGATCCGCGGTGGGTGCTGAACCCGGGCAAGATCATGGACGTGCCGTGGCTGCCGAGAGAGACGTACCTGGATAGCGCGGATGTGGTGGTGACGCCGATTCGGAGGCTGGTCAAGAAGGATACAGCAAGCAGAGTAGTATAAGTAAGTAGAGAGGCTCTTTGGGGCACTAACTCAAGAGATGAAGCTCCTTCGTACATGTTCACAATGTGTGATAGACTGGACATGTGTCAATATAAAAAACACCTTGAAAATATAGCTTGGAAATGGAAAATACACCCTATTGTAAAATAGCTTGGGTATTTGTGCTGTAATTTTGAAATACTTTACGTGGCATACTCACGTAACCTATGTTTATTTTCCTTTTTCTCTTTGCACTTTGCCCTTCCGCACTTCTGCAAACGCGCAGCAACCCACCTTGCACCTTCACCACCACACCACTCTTCTCTTATTCACAGCCCTGGTTTTTATCTGATCTACTCCATACCACTATTTTGAACCAAATGACGACTTATTACGATTATCCCGAGCAACTGGCGGAAAAATGGTCCAATGCGGAACTCTCCGAAGACCGATCACGAAGCGCCTCGCGCAACCCGCGCGATGACGATGATGTGCCGCCACAGCCCAGCCTCGAGAGAAGCTTCATATCGTTGAAGCTGTCAAACATGCCCAAAAACATCACAATCCAGAAGATCTACAAGGCGTTCTCTCCCAAGGGATGCATCCAATCTCTCGAAATCTTCGATGCCCGCCCGCTCGAGACAATGGCCGTTGGGAGGATTGACTTTGCGCCGCCGCCCAAGATCGAATTCTGGAAAAACGGAAGATTCGAGCTCCAACTTGATGAAAACGAAAAGCCAGTCACTATACATGTGGCGCTGAATGAAGTACGGCACGGACCGCCGAAGAGCGCCGCCGACCAGCGCTACCCGGACATCATTTCCATGCAGCTCAAATCGCTCGATTTCGGCACTCTCGGCAAGGATACAATGGTGATTGGCGCAACAATCGAAACAGCGGAACCTGGCGACCTTTCGCTAGAATTCAACAACCGCAAAGGAGAAGTCGTCATGTACTTCCAATTTGAGGAGAGGCAAAGACACACTTCACGGAAGAGGCAATACAAGCTCATCACGAACGTTTCTGCCATCAGCAAGGTCTAGGATACCTGTTCTGAAGGAAACAAACATGGCTTTATCATCAGTGTGGCTTTCGACAGGCCAATCTATTATTTCTGGCAGGCTCCTGACATCTTGGATCTGATGCCGCCTGATTCGAAGAGATGGCACTGCAACGACAGTTGGGTGCGCGCAACTGATATTTACGAGGTCCTCTCCGAACCCCTACTGCTTCCCATATCGACCTACAGTCGGGGTAAGCTTGGAAAATGTATCGACATTAGCCGCCTCAAAACCTTTCGGTGCACAATCGACGAAGCCAAAGCGCAATCTCTCACAGCTGTCGAGCATTTCATGATGGCGCTGGATCAATACAATATTGACCCGACTCGGACAACTCTCAAGCTGGAGAGGGACCAGAAATGCATGTGGGATATACTGGATCACCAGACAACCGGCAGCTCCAATGCTCTGGAGTATCTGGGGCTCACTGCCAATTGCATTTACCTGGATTTCGCTGTCCGCTACAGACTGGAGGTGTGCGTTAGCAGAGGATATCTCAGAGAATATGCCCTTGATGCTGTATTCTTGGAGAAGCTGGCATCGCTGGATGTCGCAAAAGCAAGCCGGATGTTGGATTACATCGCGGATCAAGAGCTGCAAGTCGAAGACCCCATGCAAATCTTTGAAGACGCTAAGTTTCTTTGCGCGCCTGCAAAGAAGCGCATTCCACATTATTGTTCACTTGTTCTCAAGGTCAACATCACGCCGACATGCTTGAAGCTGAACTTGCCGAATGTCGAGAGTTCAAACCGGGTCATGCGAAAGTACAACAACTTGCACGACAGATTTCTTCGCGTGCAATTCCTTTCGGAAACAGAGTCTGACCGCATTGCAAAAGACCGCTACAACAACGACGACGTATGGAAACGACTTTTGCGCGCGTTACACAAAGGCATCCGGATTGGTGATCGCACATACGAGTTTCTGGCATTTGGAAACTCCCAACTACGGGAAGGCAGCGTGACCTTTTTTTGCCCAACAGCGTATCTTTCGTGCGATGACATTCGCAAGTGGCTGGGCAACTTTGATCATATCCGCAACATTGCTAAATTTGGAGCTCGTATCGGCCAGTGCTTCTCGACCACGCGAGAGGTTCGCGGTATTCGTGTGCCCACCGTCCGCCTCATTGACGACATTGAGACCGAGGGCGAGTGCTTTAGCGACGGGGTGGGCATCATATCGGGCCTCCTCGGGAAGCTGGTTGTGGACGAGATGAAACTGGACGTCGTCGGAGAGCCCTCTGCCTTTCAATTTCGCATGGGCGGCGCCAAGGGCGTCCTTGCCGTGTGGCCGCGCGAATACGCCAAGCACATGGAGGTTTGCGTGCGGAAATCCCAAATTAAATTCACCACCGAGGCAAACACGCTTGAAATCGTCAAGTGCGCCAAGACGACGACGGCAACGCTCAATCGCCAGACTATTATCATTTTGGAGCACCTCGGTGTCTCCTGTGGAGCGTTTCTGGAGCTGCTGAACGCACACATCAAGCAATACGAAGAAGCCATGACGGATCGGACTGCCGCCATTGATCTCTTGACCAAATTCGTCGACGAAAACCAGACCACTGTCATTATCGCTGAGCTTCTCAAGGCGGACTTCCAAGACCCTTTTGTCAAGAATCTGCTGAAACTCTGGCGGTCCTGGTCTCTAAAGCTCATGAAGGAGAAGTGCCGAATCCACGTTGAGAAGAGCGCGTTTGTCATGGGGTGCGTTGACGAGACGGGCACATTGCAAGGCCACTCAAAAAAGACAGAGGGATCCAATACAAAGAGAATGGACGACCTGCCTCAGATCTTTCTCCAAATTAGCAATCGAAAGTATCGAAACAAGACGACAATCATCAAAGGTCTCTGTCTTATCGGTCGCAACCCGTCACTACATGCTGGCGACATTCGGGTGGTTCAGGCGGTTGACATGCAATGTTTGCGACATCTGAAAGATGTCGTCGTGTTCCCTTCCAAGGGAGATCGGTCCCTTCCGAGCATGCTTTCTGGAGGCGACTTGGATGGCGACGACTACTTTGTCATCTGGGAGCCGACCCTGATGCCCAAAGTCTGGAACACACCGCCGATGCATTCTGAGCCGGTGAACCCGCAGAACTTGGACAGAGATGTCGAGGTGAACGACTTGCGCAACTTTGTTGTCAAGTATATGAAGAATGACTTTTTGGGGCTCATTGCCTACTCGCACCTCGCGCATGCAGATAAAAAGGGAGTCAATTCTCCCATGTGCAAGTGCTAACTGTCCGGTTCTTTGCTTGGATGCGTGCTAACAATAATTTTTGCAGGTTTGCAACTCGCTGAGCTTCACTCACAGGCTGTCGACTATCCAAAAACCGGGATTCCCGCAGAATGGACCCGAGCAAAGTACCAACCCAAAGAGTGGCCGCATTTTATGCAGCCAAAAAGCAGAACGTACCACTCTCGTCGCGCACTCGGCAAACTTTACGACCGCGTAGCCCACGAAAACTTTGACTACGTCCCCAGCTGCGAGGACGAGTTTGACTCGAGAGTCAGCCAAGGCATCCACTTGACCGACGACATCCTGGCAATCGCTAGAGACATCAAGACCGAGTATGACCAGGCTGCGCGGCGTCTGCTGAAGCAGTTCCGCCTCGCGACCGAGTTTGAGCTCTACTCTGGCTGGGCCATGTCCAAGCCGGCGGTCGGCTCGGACTACAAGCGGCAAGAGGATCTCGGGCAGCAGTTTGGCGCGCTCAAGCAGCGGTTCCGCGACATGTGCATCCAGGCGGCAGGCGAAGCGGGCGGCGGCCAGCTGGAAGTTCTGGTCGCGGCCATGTACAAGGTTACGCAGGACGAGGTCAAGTGCTTCCTGGCCGCGGCCGAGGGGGGGGATTTGACTTGTTCGTCCAAGCCCATGCCGCTCATTGGCTTCCCGTGGATCTTCCATTGGGTGCTCGTCAAGATTGCCATGGGCCGCGACTACAAGCCGCTCGAGACGAGCTTGGCGGCCGCCGTGCGTCCTACACCGATGGCGCCCGCTCGCAAGACGGATGACGATGCACCGCGGGTTGTGGATGCGCCCACAGAGCCACGAATGTCCATCGAAGAGCCAAAATCAGCCGGCAAGGTCAAGGAACAAGCTAATCTGCTCGATTTCGGTGCCGCGGACGTCGACGCGAAGCCAGCGACAACTCCCTATGAGACACCTGACGAGACTGCCGAGAGCGTAGCCCTGTCACGGGGCGCAAAGGGCCATGAAATGGTGGCAAGAGAGTCTGATTCAGGCGCACAATCGCTTGGTTCCCTCGAGCCATGCAGGGAACGGTCGCCAGGTGTGCCGCACACGGTGCCCAGCCCACCTATTTCGGGCCATCTGGAGTACCGGGAGTCGGGGATGGACCGACTGCTGCGGTTGTATGAGGACTCTGAGGACTCTGAGGAGGACTAGGATGACGTGGATGACTGAATGGGCCTTGAATATTGTTTTTTTTTTCGCCTCCTCTCTTGCTTCTGGTACTTTTAGCTAGCGCTTAATACACAAGTCAGTTCTCAGCACCCATTTCTCGCCTGCGCGGACCTCTCTGCCCTCGTGCTGCTACCGTGTTAGGTCTCGAAGAATCGAACGAGTGCAAGGACAGAAGAGAAAAGACAGGCATACCAGGAGACAGTCGTCGCCGTGCTTGTGCAGCAGCAGCGTGCCCGTCTGGGGCGCCACAGAAATGGCCTCGGCATCGACCGGCCGGTCGTGCGGGTAGAAGACGGTCTCGCCGCCGACGCAGCCCTCGGCGGCCGACGTGAGGTACAGAAGCAGCGTCCACGTCGTGCGCGCCAGCACGGGCGTTGCGTCGACCTCGAGCGTGACGTTGTTCGACTCGTCGTCTATCTCTCGTCAACATCTCTTCCTTGCGCCGCGCCGTGCATGAACCTGTGTGTCAAACTCACAATGGCAGTCAAAGAACTGTCCTTTTGTGTACCGATAGACGCGAATATTCGGACTCAGCCCAACCGGCTCACCACCCCTGCATGCCTCCTCATCAGCACACACATCATCGCGCACGCAAAAAAACTCACCACAAATGCACAACATCGTCCCGTAGCAGCGCCTCCCGCAAGCCGGTGCGCGCCCACAGGGCGTCTGCAAACGCCGCGTCGCGCACCTGCAGGCGGTCGTTGACGCGCACGGCGTCGCCGCGGCGGGGCGTGCCGGGCGTCGTCTGCAGCGCGAGCGTGGACAGGAAGGAGACGTAGGCGCGGCACAGGCTGCGCGGGAAGAAGCCGTCGAGGGTGACGACTTTGGCGCTGCGCGGGTGCGGCGTCGGCAAGAGGTCGACGACGGGCAGCGGCGGCTTGAACGGCGGCCAGGCGGGCGGTGGCGGCGGAGGGGCGGCGGGATGCTGGGCTTTGGATGGTTTGGCGGCTTTGGATTTGCCCATGTTAAATTTACGATGTGAGAAGGGAATTGTATCTGGGAGCAGCAGAGAATGAGATGGCGTTGCTTTGTTCAAGTGGCTGCTGTCAAATGTACCTAATTTCCAACCGCAGCCCACTAAAAACAGCACCTTGACTTCCGCTGCGCCAACGAAGTCGGGGCAAGTCAACATCTACATTGTCATCTATTACCTGTCGAGGCTTCAATGCACGACAGCGCTACTCGTTGCCGTCGTTGGAATTAGCTCTGGACAATGCCGTTATACTCTGGATACGCTGCAAACACGCCCTTGACCGCCTCAATGACTTGCGCATGGATGCCAGCGGGACACGCCACCAGGCCAAAGTTTTCCGTCAGGTCACGCCCGGCCGTAAACACCAGGTCCTTGCCGTTGAGGTCCGTGACCTTGCCGCCGGCCTCGGCAAACACCATGACACCGCCGGCGTGGTCCCAGATGTGCGGCGGCGCCTCGCCCGGCCGCGGCGCGCGCAGGACCACATCAGCGAGGTCCAGGGCCAGGGCCAGGTAGCGCAGCTGGGTGCTGAAGACGTGCATCGGCGCCCACGTCGTCGCGCCCAGCGCGGCTGCAATCTCAGCGCGGCCGGCAAACTGCGGCGACGTGGTTTCGGCGTTTTCGCAGAAGCGGAGGCGGCGCAGGTCGTCCACGGGCCGTCTCTGCTCGATCCGGCGACGCTCGGCGAGCGCGCCCGTCGAGAGCGGCCGGACAAATGCGCCGCGTCCTCTGATGGCGGAGACGAGGCAGCCGGCGGTGCCGTCCGTCTGGGCGTCCTGCTCCGAGATGGCGCCGGCGGCGACGTCGACGTGCGGGCAGCCAAACGCGGCGACCGTCTCGGCGCCGTCGATGAGCAGCGTGGCGCAGACGACGTACTGGCCGCCGCGGAGGAACCCCTTGGTGCCGTCGACGGGGTCCAGCATCCACACGCGGCCCGTCGGCCCGGCGTACGAGCGCCCGCCGAGCTCGATGCAGCGCAGCATATCCGCGGCCGACGCGGGCGCGTGCAGCAGCGCCTCGCTCGCGGCGTCGTCGAGGCGCGACGACGCCACGAGCTGCCAGACGCGCTCGACCAGCGCCGGGCTCGTCGCGAGCAGCCGCGTGTCCTCCTCGCCGACAATGGTGTCGTCGGGGAAGCGGTGGTGGATGGCGGCGACGAGCAGGGCCTGCGCGGCAAAGTCGGCCAGGGACACGGGCGTCTTGTTGTCTTTGGCGAGCTCGCCTTTTTCGACAAGCTGCAGGACTTTGCGGGTGACGATGACGGCTTTTTGCACGGCCAGCTCGGCCAGCTTGAGCTCGTGCTCGTAGGAATTCGCCATGGTCAAAGGCGGACGAGGCGAGCGTATCTGAAATGTCCTCACACGTATCTCGGAAATAGGACGAGAATGAAGAGAGGATAATAGCAAATGGCTATGTCCTGTTTGTCGTCTCTTGTTCACCATGACACCCCACCCAACAAAGACGCAGGAAGCCCCGCTTGAATGGAAAGCTGGAAACTATGACGATTTCATGATTTTTTATAAATTACTATTTAACGCCGGAGGAATGGCTGAATATCTAGCGCAGCAGCATTTCTTGACAGTTAGCGCTTGCAAGGACCAAAGTCGTTTCTTTGCTTGGCGTCAGAAGGAACGCAAACAGCGCCCAGCTAAGAGTACAGCCAATAAGACGCATAGCAACAACGGATGATTCCAACTCATGGTCGTGTCTCTTTTGAAACGGCAAATACCAAATCTGCAACAATGTCATAGCGCGGATCAACAACCATCAGCTGACACGGCTGAAGATAGCGTGGCTGAGACACCTGAATCTGGCTAATTTGTGTGGTACTATGTATCGATGTACCTATGATAAAAGTCGATGTTGGTCTCAGAGAAGCCCCAACAAGTATGAGCTCTAGCGTAACAACTCTTGCATGAACGAAAAGGATCTTGGGTAAGACGCAAGGCCTGTTCAGGTCGCAGCTATCAAGGTTGTCCACCGAAAGCATGACACAACGTGCGGCCGTCGAAGATGCAGATGGCGACGTGTACCCCGTGCACATCTTTGACAACCTGAAGCTCCGGCGCATCTTTGTGGCGCGGGTGCTGCACTTCAACGATGTGCTGGATGCCGGGAAGCTGCAGAGCTCTCTTACGCGTCTCCTCGAAATTGGCGACTGGCGAAAGCTCGGGGGCCATCTGCGATGGAAGGCAAGTTTGCGTCGAGGCAGTAGATGTGGGCGCGCAACCGAGGGAGCTGACTCTGCGAGTATAGGACAAGCACAAGGCAAACTTAGAGATTCATGTTCCCAAGCGGTTCACGGCGGCCGAGCCCGCATTCACATTCGCGCACAACGACATGACCCGGACGAGCATACACGACCACCCGACACTCAGTCGCCTCCACCCATCGAGCACCGCCCACGCCGCGATCCTGCCCGTTCCGAAAGGAAAGCCCCCCTTTGCCGCACCGGCCGGCTACCCCACGACGGTCGACGAAATGATTCGGCAGAGGCTCCCGCAGCTGCTCGTGTACACGACGTCGTTTCGCGACGCGACGCTCGTGTCCGTGGTGTGGCCGCACACCGTATCCGACGCCTGCGGCGTCCTGCACCTTCTCAGAAACTGGTCCCTCGTCGTGGGCGGCCGCCAGGACCACGTCTCGTCGATGCTCGGCGCCCGCAGCGACATCATTGTCGAGTCGGACAACGCCGAGCCCGTCGAAGAGCGGGAGCCGCTCGGCCTCGAAACGTGGCGTCTCTCCGGGTGGCCAATGGTCAAATGGATCGCGCGGTTCGCCTGGCGGTGGGCACGGAGCCCGCCCGTCGAGCCACGAACAGTCTTTGTGCCCCGAGACGCCATGGCCGCCCTCCTGGCGCGCATCCAAGCCGAGGTGGCCGCGATGCCGACGCAGGCCGGCGCCGCCACCTTTGCCAGCGAGGGCGACATGCTGACCGCCTGGATCGTGCACACGATCGGCGCCTCGGAGGGCTGCAAGCGGCCCATGGCCGTCTCAGCCTTTTACAACATGCGCCCCCGCCTGCCGCGCGCGGCCGACGGCGGGGTCTACGTGCAAAACATGCTCGCGCTGACATTTGCGCTCGTCACGGCCGCCGAGCTCCGCGGGCCCGTCGGCCCCGTCGCCGTGACGCACCGGCGGCACGTCGCGCGGCAGACGACG